>NW_026574814.1:0-9514 GCF_905146905.1 Nyctereutes procyonoides | reverse complement strand
ACGGGGAAAAAGAAATAAAGAAACAAAAGGCCTCCGAGGGGGAGGGGCCCCGCGAGGAGCCGGGCTGAGGCCGGGGCGAGTGTCCCCAGGACAGGAGAGCCCCGTCCCGGAGGAGCAGGAGCTGCACCAACCTTCCCGGGCGGGCGGAAAGGGGCTCGCAGGGGGTCGGAGCAGGACCCAGGAGGGCGGGGATGCCCTCGGGCTCCCGAGGACACTAACAGACACCTGCGCCCCGGGAGAGTGCTCCGAGCTCCCTAAGGGCTGCAGCGCGCACGGCGGGACCCGGAGCAGCTCCGAGGGGCTCGGGCGGCGGCTCCGCGGAGGGGGCTGCGGGGCGGGAGCGCGAATCCACCAGCGCAGGCCCCGGAGCACAGGGCGCCGGGACACAGCCCAGGATCCGGCCTCCCCCGGGACAGGCAGAGGCCGGGAGGGCCCAGGACAGCAAGGACGCTCCTGCCCGGAGCTGAGCAGATCAGCGGCCCCGCCCCGGAGCCTCCAGGCCCTGCAGACGGAGAACCGAGAGCCCCGAGCCCCGTAGTTCCTGCGGAGGCTGAATCCAGGCTTCCAGAGTTGCCATAGCAACTGCTGCTGTTCCTCCTGGGGCCCCACGGGGTAAACAACCCCCGCTGAGCCCGGCAGCAGGCAGGGGCAGAGCAGCTCCCCCAAGTGCTAACACCTGAAAATCAGCACAGCAGGCCCCTCCCCCAGAAGACCAGCTGGACGGACCAGTGATACTCCCCCGTGTTCCAATACAACTTGTTTTTGGCCACTCTGCACTGAGCAAAATGACTAGAAGGAAAACCTCACCTCAAAAGAAAGAATCAGAAACAGTCCTCTCTCCCACAGAGTTACAAAATCTGGATTACACTTCAATGTCAGAAAGCCAATTCAGAAGCACTATTCTACAGCTACTGGTGGCTCTAGAAAAAAGCATTAAGGACTCACGAGACGTCATGACTGCAGAATTTAGATCCAATCAGACAGAAATTAAAAATCAATTGAATGAGATGTAATCCAAACTAGTAGTCCTAATGATGAGGGTTAACGAGGTGGAAGAACGAGTGAGTGACATAGAAGACAAGTTAATGGCAAAGAGGGAAACTGAGGAAAAAAGAGACAATCAATTAAGGGACCATGAAGACAGATTAAGGCAAATAAATGACAGTCTAAGGAAGAAAAACCTACGTTTAATTGGGGTTCCCGAGGGCGCCGAAAGGGACAGAGGGCCAGAATATGTATTTGAACAAATCCTAGCTGAAAACTTTCCCAATCTGGGAAGGGAAACAGGCATTCAGATCCAGGAAATAGAGAGATCCCCCCCTAAAATCAATAAAAACCGTTCAACGCCTCGACATCTAATAGTGAAGCTTGCAAATTCCAAAGATAAAGAGAAGATCCTTAAAGCAGCAAGAGACAAGAAGTCCCTGACTTTCATGGGGAGGAATATTAGGGTAACAGCAGACCTCTCCACAGAGACGTGGCAGGCCAGAAAGGGCTGGCAGGATATATTCAGGGTCCTAAATGAGAAGAACATGCAACCAAGAATACTCTATCCAGCAAGGCTCTCATTCAAAATGGAAGGAGAGATAAAGAGCTTCCAAGACAGGCAGGAACTGAAAGAATATGTGACCTCCAAACCAGCTCTGCAAGAAATTTTAAGGGGGACTCTTAAAACTCCCCTTTTAAGAAGAAGTTCAGTGGAACAATCCACAAAAACAAGGACTAAATAGATATCATGATGACACTAAACTCATATCTGTCAATAGTAACTCTGAACGTGAATGGGCTTAATGACCCCATCAAAAGGCGCAGGGTTTCAGACTGGATAAAAAAGCAGGACCCATCTATTTGCTGTCTACAAGAGACTCATTTTAGACAGAAGGACACCTACAACCTGAAAATAAAAGGTTGGAGAACCATTTACCATTCAAATGGTTCTCAAAATATACCCTAAAAACTACAGAACACTTCTGAAAGAAATTGAGGAAGACACAAAGAGATGGAAAAATATTCCATGCTCATGGATTGGCAGAATTAATATTGTGAAAATGTCAATGTTACCCAGGGCAATTTACACGTATAATGCAATCCCTATCAAAATACCATGGACTTTCTTCAGAGAGTTAGAACAAATTATTTTAAGATTTGTGTGGAATCAGAAAAGACCCCAAACAGCCAGGGGAATTTTAAAAAAGAAAACCATATCTGGGGGCATCACAATGCCAGATTTCAGGTTGTACTACAAAGCTGTGCTCATCAAGACAGTGTGGTACTGGCACAAAAACAGACATATAGATCAATGGAACAGAATAGAGAACCCAGAAGTGGACCCTGAACTTTATGGTCAACTAATATACGATAAAGGAGGAAAGACGATCCACTGGAAGAAAGACAGTCTCTTCAATAAATGGTGCTGGGAAAATTGGACATCCACATGCAGAAGAATGAAACTGGACCACTCTCTTGCACCATACACAAAGATAAACTCAAAATAGATGAAAGATCTAAATGTGAGACAAGATTCCATCAAAATCCCAGAGGAGAACTCAGGCAACACCCTTTTTGAACTTGGCCACAGTAACCGGAGAAGGACAAACAGTGTATGTTCTCATTCATTTGGGGAATATGAATAATAGTGAAAGGGAATATAAGGGAAGGGAGAAGAAATGTGTGAGAAATATCAGAAAGGGAGACAGAACATAAAGACTTCTAACTCTGGGAAATGAACTAGGGGTGGTGGAGGGGGAGGAGGGCGGGGGGTGGGGGTGAATGGGTGACGGGCACTGAGGGGTACACTTGACGGGATGAGCACTGGGTGTTATTCTGTATGTTGGTAAATTGAACACCAATAAAAATTAATTTATAAAAAAAATAAATTGAATGGCAGAAAAATTTTTATTGTAGGCTACAAATAATTCTTTTAGGTGAAGTTACCAAAATAATTAGCAACTCATAGCTTAAAACAAAAACAAAAACAAAACAAAGAAAAAACCCAAACTACTGTATAAGTGAGTAGGCATGCTATCAAGTTATCATATACAACATAGAAAAGAATCAAATCTACAAAGACTTCAGATATTGGAATATCACACACAAAACGGAACAATTACGGTAAATGTTTCTAGAAATGATAAACAATCTTAAGCAGATTTGGCAAAGAAACAAAACTTTTTTTTTAAATTTTTTTTCACTTCATTTTTTTTTATTTTTTACATATTTTTTAATTGGAGTTCAATTTGCCAACATATAGCATAATACCCAGTGCTCATCCCATCAAGTGCCCCCCTCAGTGCCCATCACCCAGTCACCCCCACCCCCTGCCCACCTTCCCCTTCCACCACCCCTAGTTCGTTTCCCAGAGTTAGGAGTCTCTCATTGTCTGTCTCCCTTTCTGATATTTCCCACTCATTTTTTCTCCTTTCCCCTTTATTCCCTTTCACTATTTTTTATATTCCCCAAATGAATGAGACCATATAATGTTTGTTCTTCTCCGATTGACTTATTTCAATCAGCATAATACCCTCCAGTTCCATCCACGTCGAAGCAAATGGTGGGTATTTGTCATTTCTAATGGCTTAGTAATTAATATTCCATTGTATACATATACCACATCTTCTTTATCCATTCATCAGAAACAAAACTTTTAAAAATTAAAAAATATATAATTAAAAAGTAACACTCCAATACTAGATTAGATTTAGCTGAATAGAGAGTGAACTGGAAGGCAGATGTATAGAGTTTATTGAGAATACAGCACAGAGACAAAGGGAAGTGGGAAGTAAGAGAAATAGGAAACAGGATAAGTAAAGACCAGAGGCAGGTCTGTACCTAATCAGTTTCAGAAGAGAGGAAGCTTAAAGCAGAGCTCAGGGTTCCACTGACCCTGCCCTGCTGGTGAGCAACAGCAATCAAAGTTCAAAGAACGCATCAAGTCTTAAGCAAGACCTAAAAATGAATGAATTAAAGACATAAAGAAAACAAAGCCACACTGAGTCTTAGTAAAACTGCAGAAAATGAAGACAAAGAGATCTTAAAAGCAGTAAGAAAGTAAAGAGAAGTCAAAGGAGCAAAGAGGGACTTGTCAGCAGCAAGTAGAGAAAGGAGAGTAGAATGATCTCAATCTACCTTCAATATAATGAGAGAGAGTAACTGTTAACACAGGAAAATATACATGTAAACAACAGAGGATATGTGAAAGGCATTTTCAGAGAAATAAGAACTCAACTTACCAACGGAGGACTTTCTCTGCACTTCAGGCAGAAGGGAAGGGGCAGTATATGCTCATACCTGAGATGCCAAAAGGAACAAGACAGTGGATGTGGGGGAAGACCCAACCAGCATGAAGGGAAAACCACCCCAAGGCTGAAAGGTGGGGGCCATGCATCATGTCCTAAGCTTCTTGGATTCTCTTCCACGTAAATAAATAGATTTATGTTAACTTCAATAAGGTAGGTGGGGACAATGAAATATCACGGAAATACAAGAAATCATATATGACTTGTAAACTGTGAAA
This sequence comes from Nyctereutes procyonoides, assembly GCF_905146905.1. Classification (NCBI taxonomy): domain Eukaryota; kingdom Metazoa; phylum Chordata; class Mammalia; order Carnivora; family Canidae; genus Nyctereutes; species Nyctereutes procyonoides. The sequence continues at coordinate 5,001 of NW_026574814.1, read as the reverse complement.
ATATCAGAGAAAACTATTAGTCCAAAGGAAGATAAAGGCATGAAAGAAAAAAAGGTAGGAAAAATGTAAAACATAACAGTATAAAGTAATCCAAATTAGTGCAGACTGAAGGATTCACCAAAAGTTTAAACAGAAGCCACCAAAATAAATAAATAAATAAAAATTAAAAAAAATAAACAGAAGCCACCTGTAGGCTCCTTACAAGATACCCACATAAAAACAGATTCAAAGCCGAGAGCAAAAGTGGGAAATAAGATACATCTAGTCAATTATAACAGAAAGCTCATACAGACTTACTAGTATCAGAAGAAAAACACTTTAAGAGCTAAAGAAAATTACAATAATGAAGGTTCAACCTATCAAGGAGATAAGAGTCGCTGGAGGGGTGGGTGAGGGAGTCACTGGGGTATGGGCATGGAGGAAGGCATGTGATGAGAGGAGCACTGGGTGTACCACTGAACTCTATCCCTGAAGCTAATAATAGAGTACAGTTATAGCAGAAATCTACAACTAAAAGGTATCCAGGAAAGCAACTGTGAATAAAATAGCTTAAGAGAAGATGAACTCATAATGGAATGTAGAAAATATTTAAAACTGTGCAATACTGAAAACACAAAAGAAGAATTTGAGGGATACAGTTAAAACAGCAATCCAGCCTTCAGTGCTGAACAAGGAATGAGAGGAGAGGGAATGACTGAAGCAAACCTCCAAACCAAGGAGCAGAAACAGAAGGAAGAGCAAAAGAAACCATACCCTGTTCCTGCAGAGGAGATACCCTAGCTCAGCTACATCAACCCACTTTTCTCTTCTCTCTGTGTAGCTCTTGAGATGCTGAGCTCAAATGGACAGACAGCTCCTCAGCCAACTGACCTCTTGGGAGGTCATGCCACCTGGAACTTCTAGAGGGGCTCAGTCCTCCCTGCTAGCTTGGCTTCTCCTGGGGATGCTCCTAGCAGCAGGGGCTGTGGGGACTCTGCAGAGGGACCTTCATCCCCAGGAGGAAGTGCTCTCCTGGGTCCGAGTCTGGCTCTCCTGGGTCAAGTCCCACTGAGTCTGAGTCCCACTCCGGGCTCCCAGCTCCAAGGCGGGTGATCTCCAGGGTGCTCCAGGTACTGACCACCTCAGCCTCTTCCCCCTCTGTTCCCTGGCTTGATAGAAGGTCCTCTTTTCCTGCACTTATCTGTTCCCAATTCTTCCTGTTGGAGTTTTTCTTGGCCCTGCAACATCTGTATAACCAATTCCCTGTATTAAATCATCTGCTGAAATACCTTGGGTGTTTTTCTACTTTGCCAACAGGCATGCCACAGGCAGAATGTAAGTTACTATAAATTACATCCTTGGTGTGATGGAAAGGAAGCAAACCAGTCAGAGGGGTGGGGAGAGAGTGGTGGTGCATAAAGCTTTACTAAAGACTAAATTCCAAGGGAAATCTTTCATCTAAGACTGAGACAAGGGGATAAATGTGATGAGTTTTAGATGTTTCAGAAAGCAAAAACAAAACAAATGAAACAGCTCTAAGAACAATTGAGAAGTGTTTATTCAACAAAGGTGTATATTACAGATATGTTCCCTACCTTAAATTTTCTAAAACCAGGACATAGTAATCATATTCTATATGATTTCACCTTAATTAAAAAGGAGGAAAACTGAGCAACAATCTGAAAAGAGATAACGTAAAAGATATTTTTAGTTTAAGAATGGAAGAAAGTACTAGTCCTATTGTTTATTCTAGCACTCTCCATTTTAATTTTATTTAATTGCAATTCATTCTTTAAAATTAGGCTATGGAGTCCACAAGTTTGACAAACATACAATCTACTTACCAGTCTGAGCAAAGAAATAATAGTTAATGGATCAACAGGTTACTGTTCAGAAAAAAATCCATCACCTATTTTTCCCCCAACAACTCTATCAGCCTATAAGAGATGGTTTTATATGTACCTCTTATCATATGAGTAATTTCAGTGAGAACTAATGGGAGTTTTCATGCCATATAAAGGATATGCAAATTGGTTAGAATATCAGTAATTCTCATCAGTTATCACCATCAACCAGGTATTAAAAAGTGATGAGTGGTAACTGGTGTGTAATAAAAAATTTAAAGCATGAACTGACCTTTTAAATGCAAACATGCAGAATATTAAGTAAGATTAGGTTTTTATCTGTTATATTTTTCAGTATTTTGCTTGTCAAATTACTAGTTTTCAAATTACTATTTTTCAATAGAAATCCCCAGGAAAACTGTCACAAAAATAAGAGATGTTACTAAATTATGCATCTGAACTATTTAAAAAACGATGTAACATAAACTAAGGATTAACAAAGTAATGCTAAAATTTATAGTTACACCTTTATATATATATAATATATATTATCTATGTATACAATATCTGTATATTTTCCTGAAATAATCACTAATATCATCACTAAAAGTCTAGAGAATCAGCCTCAAACATGAAAGCCTAAATTAATAAAAGATCTTAATTATGGCCATGTTATCAGTACTACTAGGGCTTGTTATACTAAGCATTTATGCATGTATGTATGTAAGGGTGGGGAGAAGCAGAGGGAAAGAGAAAGAGAATCTCAAGCAGGCTCCATGCTGGGTGTGGGATGTGAGACTTGATCTTATGACCCTGATATCATGACCTGAACTGAAATCAAGAGTTGTACCATTAACTGACTGAGCCACCCCAGTGCCCCTATACTAAGCTTTTAAAAATCTACAAATCTTTACAGATCTGCGAACAAAAAAATGTTTAATCGATGAAGGGTTCATGTTTTCCAAACCATGTTCACACCTACTTTTTATTAGATCCACACAAGAGTCTTGTGATGATTGATGCTATCTGTGAAATGTCTTGGACGCTTCTCTTACCTATGTTCCCGCTGCCACAATTCCTAGAGGATAAAGTATAAGCTCTCCAGCCAGGTCCTGCTGAAGAGTTCTGATCATATCGCTCGCAACTCTGTCTAAGCACCCTTCATCCCTGGCAGGTTAGAGTAACAAACATGGCAACTCTTCCATCTCTCTGCAATACCACAACTTTTTTTAATCTAGAGAATTTCTTACTCATCATGTAACCTCGCATTCCTTCACCTGGGCTTCTCAAAACATTGTAATACCTGTATTTTTTGAGCATTATTAACAACCCTTAATAACTCGTAGCACTTACCACATAAAGGAACAGCAACAGATACCTGATGAATGACTGAATGGATGAGTAAATGAATACATGAATGCAGAGAAGAGGTTCGTGTTCTTTTTATACACACACAAAAAAACTAATAAAAAGTTCAGAAGTGATTCAGCTAATGTTCCCTAGCTGTTTAATGGGGAAATATTAGGACCTGGATGACTCCCTAATAACTAACTTCCATAAAGTTATTATTGTTGCTTATATTTAATCTTTAAATTTAACTAGTAATTAACCATAACCTGATAGAAATAATGATGAAAAATTCTAATAAAGGAATGTGGTATTGTTTCATTTAGAACATTTATATTCACAAATTTTAAAACTCCTCCCAAATAAGAGAGTTCCTTTGTGGTGATCATTTCTCAAGATATGTATGTGTAACAAATCACGACATTATATGCCTTAAACTTCACACAATGTTAGATGTCAACTGTATTCCAATAAAGTTGGAAAAAAATAGTAAAATAAATAAACAAATAAATAAATAACCAAAATAAAAAAAAAATAAGAGAGTTCCTATCCCTAATGGCCATATCTTAACTTGCCTAGTTTAAAACACTACTTTTATGGGAATTGCTATGCAAGTTATAAATTAATACTCTTGAAACACGGAGAAGGAATTGAGTAACAACAGAGACAGCTTTTGAAAGGTGCTGGGATTTGACAAGGCCATTACTGGTTGCTAGCATAGTGAGCAGTTTTGAGGAGATGGAAACCTATAATGGTTTGTTCCTGTAACACTCAGATCTGCTTTACTATGGAAGAGGCTTAGAAGGAAGGTTGGATGGATGTGAGCCATGCGGTCAAAATTTTTTTAAGAAAATTAATGTGATAATGATAGGAAATATGATTTGAGGAAATATATGTTAGAAGGAGAGTGAAATGTGGAGTTTTCTGCTATAATCCATACGAAGGAACATAAGTCTAAATTATGGCAATGGCTTCAGGAAGGAAATGGAAGAGACAAGACATTGTAACTTATAAATTATAACAGGATGAAGTGCAAGACACTTGATATATTAATATGGCCACTGTGGATTTAATATAGTGGTAACTTTTAAATACTCTATTCATCTTACAAACAAAAGTCAAAATGAAGTTTCAAAAGGTATGCTTGTTTCTGGACAAGATGGCAAACTATCACCCACTCATGAATCCTGTCTTTGACAAAATGAAAAGATACTAAACCAGAAGATGGCACACCGAGAATGGTAAGTATCTGGGAGACTCTTGTAAATGGGAGAGTAGGTAACCTGCAGCCAAAGAGGGTTGGGTACCGAGGTCGGGGCCAGGGGAGGAGGATTTCAGGCTGCTAAGTTTTCACAGTGCCCTGAATGGATCATTTACACCATGGTGCCATTTGAGGCTAAAAACAGCAGTATCAAGCGACAGCCATGGACAGCAAGGTGCTTGATGTTACATAGCATGTAGTCTAGCTGCTGTGGGAAACAAGTTAAAGTTTTAGTAGAAAGGCTGCCATTTGGAATCGCAAGCTCTTAGATTACCAAACAGAACAGATACAAAATAAAATGCACACTTGAGACAGAATACTCTTAGAAGAAAAACACAAACCAGTTACAAAGAAATAAAAATCAGACTAACAGTGAACCTCTTCAGTAAAATGACGAATGACAATCTTACACCTAAAGGAGCTAGAAAAAAAAAAAGAACAAACAATCCCAAAACCAACAAAAGGAATATAAAGATTAGAGCAGAAATAAATGATATAGAAACTAAAAAAAAAAAAACAACAGATCAATGAAACCAGGAGTTGGTTCTTTGAAAAGTTTTAAAAAAAATT
>NW_026574813.1:0-9403 GCF_905146905.1 Nyctereutes procyonoides | reverse complement strand
GGTTCTCGTGCGTGTTGGGGTCGAAGAAGCCCTTGGTGTCGTCGCTCGGGTCGGCCAGCACGCGGTTCATCTCCTCGTCGAAGTAGCCGCGCTGGTAGGCCACGTCCACGGGCAGCCGGTGGCTGTGCACCGGGTCGATGATGCCGCCCGTGGCGACCTGGGCCTCCAGCAGGCGGATGCCGTGGTCGCGCACGATGAGCTCCTTCTGCATGGCCTGGAAGAGCGAGATCTGCTCGCCGGTGTAGGGGTCGGTGTAGCCGGTGACGGCGCGCTCGGCCGACAGCAGCTTGTCCTGGATCTCGCCGCCCACCAGGCCCGCGGCCACCGCCTCCTCCACGGTGAGCCCCTGGTTGCGCACGGGGTCGATGAGGAAGCCCGTGGCCGCCTGCGCCTCGAGCAGCACCAGGGCCGTGCCGGGCCGCAGGACGCCCTTCCACATGGCCTGGTAGACGCTCATCTTCTCCTGCCGCCCGGGCTCGTCCTTGGCGGGCACCAGCACGCCCGCGATGCAGCTCGTGCCGCGCAGGTAGCGCTTGACCGAGTCCATCTCGGTCACCTCCTGCGGGGTCTTGGTGCCCTGGGCCAGGTCGCGCAGGGTCTCGGGGCCCAGGATCCCGGACGAGCGCAGCTCGGAGGCCGACACCTGGCGCCGCAGGCCGCGGAAGGTCACCTTGCTCAGCCGCTCCTCCGCCTCCTCCACCGCCCGGGTGAGGATGGCCACCAGGCCCGGCAGCGCCAGGGCGCCGGCCGCGTGCTGGGCCAGGAGCTCGTCCCGCCGGGCCCGGCTCAGGTAGGAGGAGAAGAGGACGTCCCACACGGAGGGCCGCTGCCCGCGCAACGGCCCGGCCTGCACCTCCATGGTGGCGGCACGCAGGGCCTGCTCCTGGGGGCCGCCGGCGGGCTCGGTGGCCGCCTCGCCGGGGGAGGGTCCCGCGCCCCTGCCGCCGTCGCTGCCGCCGGGCCCGGCCGGCCGCGGCTCCTGCTGGACGCCGGCGGCGTCGCCCGGGGCGCGCTCGGGCCCGCCGGCCGCCTCCACCTCCTCGATGATGGTGGTCAGCCTGCGGGTCAGCGCGGCCAAGCCCAGCGCCCCCGAGCCGAACCCGGCCAGCAGCTGCTCCCGCGTGGCGCCGCTCACGTAGCTGGACGCCAGCACGTCCCACACGGGCACCGCCGGCCCCCGCAGGCGGCCCAGCTTGACCTCCATGGTGGCGGCACGCAGGGCCCCTCGGGGGTCCGGGGGGCGCGCGCCCGGGCTCGCGGGGTCGCGACGGGCCAGCAGCGCGGTGAGGGCGGCGCCCACCTCGTGCGCGGTCAGCGAGCCCGCCCGGTACCTGCGCAGCAGGTCCTGCCGCTCGCCCTCGGGCACCTCCCGGTAGAAGAGGAGCTCCCAGACCGAGACGCTCTGGCCCTGGGCGACGCCCGGGCCCGGCGCCACGCGGGCGTCACGCAGGGCGCCGCGCAGCTCCTCGCTCAGCTGGTGCACGGCGGAGCCCCCGCGGCCAGCTGCAGCATGTAGAGCCCCGTGTCGGGGTCGAGCACGCAGCGGCGCAGCAGCTGCACGTACGTGAGGTTCTCGTGCGTGTTGGGGTCGAAGAAGCCCTTGGTGTCGTCGCTCGGGTCGGCCAGCACGCGGTTCATCTCCTCGTCGAAGTAGCCGCGCTGGTAGGCCACGTCCACGGGCAGCCGGTGGCTGTGCACCGGGTCGATGATGCCGCCCGTGGCGACCTGGGCCTCCAGCAGGCGGATGCCGTGGTCGCGCACGATGAGCTCCTTCTGCATGGCCTGGAAGAGCGAGATCTGCTCGCCGGTGTAGGGGTCGGTGTAGCCGGTGACGGCGCGCTCGGCCGACAGCAGCTTGTCCTGGATCTCGCCGCCCACCAGGCCCGCGGCCACCGCCTCCTCCACGGTGAGCCCCTGGTTGCGCACGGGGTCGATGAGGAAGCCCGTGGCCGCCTGCGCCTCGAGCAGCACCAGGGCCGTGCCGGGCCGCAGGACGCCCTTCCACATGGCCTGGTAGACGCTCATCTTCTCCTGCCGCCCGGGCTCGTCCTTGGCGGGCACCAGCACGCCCGCGATGCAGCTCGTGCCGCGCAGGTAGCGCTTGACCGAGTCCATCTCGGTCACCTCCTGCGGGGTCTTGGTGCCCTGGGCCAGGTCGCGCAGGGTCTCGGGGCCCAGGATCCCGGACGAGCGCAGCTCGGAGGCCGACACCTGGCGCCGCAGGCCGCGGAAGGTCACCTTGCTCAGCCGCTCCTCCGCCTCCTCCACCGCCCGGGTGAGGATGGCCACCAGGCCCGGCAGCGCCAGGGCGCCGGCCGCGTGCTGGGCCAGGAGCTCGTCCCGCCGGGCCCGGCTCAGGTAGGAGGAGAAGAGGACGTCCCACACGGAGGGCCGCTGCCCGCGCAACGGCCCGGCCTGCACCTCCATGGTGGCGGCACGCAGGGCCTGCTCCTGGGGGCCGCCGGCGGGCTCGGTGGCCGCCTCGCCGGGGGAGGGTCCCGCGCCCCTGCCGCCGTCGCTGCCGCCGGGCCCGGCCGGCCGCGGCTCCTGCTGGACGCCGGCGGCGTCGCCCGGGGCGCGCTCGGGCCCGCCGGCCGCCTCCACCTCCTCGATGATGGTGGTCAGCCTGCGGGTCAGCGCGGCCAAGCCCAGCGCCCCCGAGCCGAACCCGGCCAGCAGCTGCTCCCGCGTGGCGCCGCTCACGTAGCTGGACGCCAGCACGTCCCACACGGGCACCGCCGGCCCCGCAGGCGGCCCAGCTTGACCTCCATGGTGGCGGCACGCAGGGCCCCTCGGGGGTCCGGGGGGCGCGCGCCCGGGCTCGCGGGGTCGCGACGGGCCAGCAGCGCGGTGAGGGCGGCGCCCACCTCGTGCGCGGTCAGCGAGCCCGCCCGGTACCTGCGCAGCAGGTCCTGCCGCTCGCCCTCGGGCACCTCCCGGTAGAAGAGGAGCTCCCAGACCGAGACGCTCTGGCCCTGGGCGACGCCCGGGCCCGGCGCCACGCGGGCGTCACGCAGGGCGCCGCGCAGCTCCTCGCTCAGCTGGTGCACGGCGGAGCCCCCGCGGCCAGCTGCAGCATGTAGAGCCCCGTGTCGGGGTCGAGCACGCAGCGGCGCAGCAGCTGCACGTACGTGAGGTTCTCGTGCGTGTTGGGGTCGAAGAAGCCCTTGGTGTCGTCGCTCGGGTCGGCCAGCACGCGGTTCATCTCCTCGTCGAAGTAGCCGCGCTGGTAGGCCACGTCCACGGGCAGCCGGTGGCTGTGCACCGGGTCGATGATGCCGCCCGTGGCGACCTGGGCCTCCAGCAGGCGGATGCCGTGGTCGCGCACGATGAGCTCCTTCTGCATGGCCTGGAAGAGCGAGATCTGCTCGCCGGTGTAGGGGTCGGTGTAGCCGGTGACGGCGCGCTCGGCCGACAGCAGCTTGTCCTGGATCTCGCCGCCCACCAGGCCCGCGGCCACCGCCTCCTCCACGGTGAGCCCCTGGTTGCGCACGGGGTCGATGAGGAAGCCCGTGGCCGCCTGCGCCTCGAGCAGCACCAGGGCCGTGCCGGGCCGCAGGACGCCCTTCCACATGGCCTGGTAGACGCTCATCTTCTCCTGCCGCCCGGGCTCGTCCTTGGCGGGCACCAGCACGCCCGCGATGCAGCTCGTGCCGCGCAGGTAGCGCTTGACCGAGTCCATCTCGGTCACCTCCTGCGGGGTCTTGGTGCCCTGGGCCAGGTCGCGCAGGGTCTCGGGGCCCAGGATCCCGGACGAGCGCAGCTCGGAGGCCGACACCTGGCGCCGCAGGCCGCGGAAGGTCACCTTGCTCAGCCGCTCCTCCGCCTCCTCCACCGCCCGGGTGAGGATGGCCACCAGGCCCGGCAGCGCCAGGGCGCCGGCCGCGTGCTGGGCCAGGAGCTCGTCCCGCCGGGCCCGGCTCAGGTAGGAGGAGAAGAGGACGTCCCACACGGAGGGCCGCTGCCCGCGCAACGGCCCGGCCTGCACCTCCATGGTGGCGGCACGCAGGGCCTGCTCCTGGGGGCCGCCGGCGGGCTCGGTGGCCGCCTCGCCGGGGGAGGGTCCCGCGCCCCTGCCGCCGTCGCTGCCGCCGGGCCCGGCCGGCCGCGGCTCCTGCTGGACGCCGGCGGCGTCGCCCGGGGCGCGCTCGGGCCCGCCGGCCGCCTCCACCTCCTCGATGATGGTGGTCAGCCTGCGGGTCAGCGCGGCCAAGCCCAGCGCCCCCGAGCCGAACCCGGCCAGCAGCTGCTCCCGCGTGGCGCCGCTCACGTAGCTGGACGCCAGCACGTCCCACACGGGCACCGCCGGCCCCCGCAGGCGGCCCAGCTTGACCTCCATGGTGGCGGCACGCAGGGCCCCTCGGGGGTCCGGGGGGCGCGCGCCCGGGCTCGCGGGGTCGCGACGGGCCAGCAGCGCGGTGAGGGCGGCGCCCACCTCGTGCGCGGTCAGCGAGCCCGCCCGGTACCTGCGCAGCAGGTCCTGCCGCTCGCCCTCGGGCACCTCCCGGTAGAAGAGGAGCTCCCAGACCGAGACGCTCTGGCCCTGGGCGACGCCCGGGCCCGGCGCCACGCGGGCGTCACGCAGGGCGCCGCGCAGCTCCTCGCTCAGCTGGTGCACGGCGGAGCCCCCGCGGCCAGCTGCAGCATGTAGAGCCCCGTGTCGGGGTCGAGCACGCAGCGGCGCAGCAGCTGCACGTACGTGAGGTTCTCGTGCGTGTTGGGGTCGAAGAAGCCCTTGGTGTCGTCGCTCGGGTCGGCCAGCACGCGGTTCATCTCCTCGTCGAAGTAGCCGCGCTGGTAGGCCACGTCCACGGGCAGCCGGTGGCTGTGCACCGGGTCGATGATGCCGCCCGTGGCGACCTGGGCCTCCAGCAGGCGGATGCCGTGGTCGCGCACGATGAGCTCCTTCTGCATGGCCTGGAAGAGCGAGATCTGCTCGCCGGTGTAGGGGTCGGTGTAGCCGGTGACGGCGCGCTCGGCCGACAGCAGCTTGTCCTGGATCTCGCCGCCCACCAGGCCCGCGGCCACCGCCTCCTCCACGGTGAGCCCCTGGTTGCGCACGGGGTCGATGAGGAAGCCCGTGGCCGCCTGCGCCTCGAGCAGCACCAGGGCCGTGCCGGGCCGCAGGACGCCCTTCCACATGGCCTGGTAGACGCTCATCTTCTCCTGCCGCCCGGGCTCGTCCTTGGCGGGCACCAGCACGCCCGCGATGCAGCTCGTGCCGCGCAGGTAGCGCTTGACCGAGTCCATCTCGGTCACCTCCTGCGGGGTCTTGGTGCCCTGGGCCAGGTCGCGCAGGGTCTCGGGGCCCAGGATCCCGGACGAGCGCAGCTCGGAGGCCGACACCTGGCGCCGCAGGCCGCGGAAGGTCACCTTGCTCAGCCGCTCCTCCGCCTCCTCCACCGCCCGGGTGAGGATGGCCACCAGGCCCGGCAGCGCCAGGGCGCCGGCCGCGTGCTGGGCCAGGAGCTCGTCCCGCCGGGCCCGGCTCAGGTAGGAGGAGAAGAGGACGTCCCACACGGAGGGCCGCTGCCCGCGCAACGGCCCGGCCTGCACCTCCATGGTGGCGGCACGCAGGGCCTGCTCCTGGGGGCCGCCGGCGGGCTCGGTGGCCGCCTCGCCGGGGGAGGGTCCCGCGCCCCTGCCGCCGTCGCTGCCGCCGGGCCCGGCCGGCCGCGGCTCCTGCTGGACGCCGGCGGCGTCGCCCGGGGCGCGCTCGGGCCCGCCGGCCGCCTCCACCTCCTCGATGATGGTGGTCAGCCTGCGGGTCAGCGCGGCCAAGCCCAGCGCCCCCGAGCCGAACCCGGCCAGCAGCTGCTCCCGCGTGGCGCCGCTCACGTAGCTGGACGCCAGCACGTCCCACACGGGCACCGCCGGCCCCCGCAGGCGGCCCAGCTTGACCTCCATGGTGGCGGCACGCAGGGCCCCTCGGGGGTCCGGGGGGCGCGCGCCCGGGCTCGCGGGGTCGCGACGGGCCAGCAGCGCGGTGAGGGCGGCGCCCACCTCGTGCGCGGTCAGCGAGCCCGCCCGGTACCTGCGCAGCAGGTCCTGCCGCTCGCCCTCGGGCACCTCCCGGTAGAAGAGGAGCTCCCAGACCGAGACGCTCTGGCCCTGGGCGACGCCCGGGCCCGGCGCCACGCGGGCGTCACGCAGGGCGCCGCGCAGCTCCTCGCTCAGCTGGTGCACGGCGGAGCCCCCGCGGCCAGCTGCAGCATGTAGAGCCCCGTGTCGGGGTCGAGCACGCAGCGGCGCAGCAGCTGCACGTACGTGAGGTTCTCGTGCGTGTTGGGGTCGAAGAAGCCCTTGGTGTCGTCGCTCGGGTCGGCCAGCACGCGGTTCATCTCCTCGTCGAAGTAGCCGCGCTGGTAGGCCACGTCCACGGGCAGCCGGTGGCTGTGCACCGGGTCGATGATGCCGCCCGTGGCGACCTGGGCCTCCAGCAGGCGGATGCCGTGGTCGCGCACGATGAGCTCCTTCTGCATGGCCTGGAAGAGCGAGATCTGCTCGCCGGTGTAGGGGTCGGTGTAGCCGGTGACGGCGCGCTCGGCCGACAGCAGCTTGTCCTGGATCTCGCCGCCCACCAGGCCCGCGGCCACCGCCTCCTCCACGGTGAGCCCCTGGTTGCGCACGGGGTCGATGAGGAAGCCCGTGGCCGCCTGCGCCTCGAGCAGCACCAGGGCCGTGCCGGGCCGCAGGACGCCCTTCCACATGGCCTGGTAGACGCTCATCTTCTCCTGCCGCCCGGGCTCGTCCTTGGCGGGCACCAGCACGCCCGCGATGCAGCTCGTGCCGCGCAGGTAGCGCTTGACCGAGTCCATCTCGGTCACCTCCTGCGGGGTCTTGGTGCCCTGGGCCAGGTCGCGCAGGGTCTCGGGGCCCAGGATCCCGGACGAGCGCAGCTCGGAGGCCGACACCTGGCGCCGCAGGCCGCGGAAGGTCACCTTGCTCAGCCGCTCCTCCGCCTCCTCCACCGCCCGGGTGAGGATGGCCACCAGGCCCGGCAGCGCCAGGGCGCCGGCCGCGTGCTGGGCCAGGAGCTCGTCCCGCCGGGCCCGGCTCAGGTAGGAGGAGAAGAGGACGTCCCACACGGAGGGCCGCTGCCCGCGCAACGGCCCGGCCTGCACCTCCATGGTGGCGGCACGCAGGGCCTGCTCCTGGGGGCCGCCGGCGGGCTCGGTGGCCGCCTCGCCGGGGGAGGGTCCCGCGCCCCTGCCGCCGTCGCTGCCGCCGGGCCCGGCCGGCCGCGGCTCCTGCTGGACGCCGGCGGCGTCGCCCGGGGCGCGCTCGGGCCCGCCGGCCGCCTCCACCTCCTCGATGATGGTGGTCAGCCTGCGGGTCAGCGCGGCCAAGCCCAGCGCCCCCGAGCCGAACCCGGCCAGCAGCTGCTCCCGCGTGGCGCCGCTCACGTAGCTGGACGCCAGCACGTCCCACACGGGCACCGCCGGCCCCCGCAGGCGGCCCAGCTTGACCTCCATGGTGGCGGCACGCAGGGCCCCTCGGGGGTCCGGGGGGCGCGCGCCCGGGCTCGCGGGGTCGCGACGGGCCAGCAGCGCGGTGAGGGCGGCGCCCACCTCGTGCGCGGTCAGCGAGCCCGCCCGGTACCTGCGCAGCAGGTCCTGCCGCTCGCCCTCGGGCACCTCCCGGTAGAAGAGGAGCTCCCAGACCGAGACGCTCTGGCCCTGGGCGACGCCCGGGCCCGGCGCCACGCGGGCGTCACGCAGGGCGCCGCGCAGCTCCTCGCTCAGCTGGTGCACGGCGGAGCCCCCCGCGGCCAGCTGCAGCATGTAGAGCCCCGTGTCGGGGTCGAGCACGCAGCGGCGCAGCAGCTGCACGTACGTGAGGTTCTCGTGCGTGTTGGGGTCGAAGAAGCCCTTGGTGTCGTCGCTCGGGTCGGCCAGCACGCGGTTCATCTCCTCGTCGAAGTAGCCGCGCTGGTAGGCCACGTCCACGGGCAGCCGGTGGCTGTGCACCGGGTCGATGATGCCGCCCGTGGCGACCTGGGCCTCCAGCAGGCGGATGCCGTGGTCGCGCACGATGAGCTCCTTCTGCATGGCCTGGAAGAGCGAGATCTGCTCGCCGGTGTAGGGGTCGGTGTAGCCGGTGACGGCGCGCTCGGCCGACAGCAGCTTGTCCTGGATCTCGCCGCCCACCAGGCCCGCGGCCACCGCCTCCTCCACGGTGAGCCCCTGGTTGCGCACGGGGTCGATGAGGAAGCCCGTGGCCGCCTGCGCCTCGAGCAGCACCAGGGCCGTGCCGGGCCGCAGGACGCCCTTCCACATGGCCTGGTAGACGCTCATCTTCTCCTGCCGCCCGGGCTCGTCCTTGGCGGGCACCAGCACGCCCGCGATGCAGCTCGTGCCGCGCAGGTAGCGCTTGACCGAGTCCATCTCGGTCACCTCCTGCGGGGTCTTGGTGCCCTGGGCCAGGTCGCGCAGGGTCTCGGGGCCCAGGATCCCGGACGAGCGCAGCTCGGAGGCCGACACCTGGCGCCGCAGGCCGCGGAAGGTCACCTTGCTCAGCCGCTCCTCCGCCTCCTCCACCGCCCGGGTGAGGATGGCCACCAGGCCCGGCAGCGCCAGGGCGCCGGCCGCGTGCTGGGCCAGGAGCTCGTCCCGCCGGGCCCGGCTCAGGTAGGAGGAGAAGAGGACGTCCCACACGGAGGGCCGCTGCCCGCGCAACGGCCCGGCCTGCACCTCCATGGTGGCGGCACGCAGGGCCTGCTCCTGGGGGCCGCCGGCGGGCTCGGTGGCCGCCTCGCCGGGGGAGGGTCCCGCGCCCCTGCCGCCGTCGCTGCCGCCGGGCCCGGCCGGCCGCGGCTCCTGCTGGACGCCGGCGGCGTCGCCCGGGGCGCGCTCGGGCCCGCCGGCCGCCTCCACCTCCTCGATGATGGTGGTCAGCCTGCGGGTCAGCGCGGCCAAGCCCAGCGCCCCCGAGCCGAACCCGGCCAGCAGCTGCTCCCGCGTGGCGCCGCTCACGTAGCTGGACGCCAGCACGTCCCACACGGGCACCGCCGGCCCCGCAGGCGGCCCAGCTTGACCTCCATGGTGGCGGCACGCAGGGCCCCTCGGGGGTCCGGGGGGCGCGCGCCCGGGCTCGCGGGGTCGCGACGGGCCAGCAGCGCGGTGAGGGCGGCGCCCACCTCGTGCGCGGTCAGCGAGCCCGCCCGGTACCTGCGCAGCAGGTCCTGCCGCTCGCCCTCGGGCACCTCCCGGTAGAAGAGGAGCTCCCAGACCGAGACGCTCTGGCCCTGGGCGACGCCCGGGCCCGGCGCCACGCGGGCGTCACGCAGGGCGCCGCGCAGCTCCTCGCTCAGCTGGTGCACGGCGGAGCCCCCGCGGCCAGCTGCAGCATGTAGAGCCCCGTGTCGGGGTCGAGCACGCAGCGGCGCAGCAGCTGCACGTAC
>NW_026574812.1:0-9391 GCF_905146905.1 Nyctereutes procyonoides | reverse complement strand
AATATAACACTGTATGTTAACTATACTAGAATTAAAAAATTTAATCAACAGTAAAAACTGTACTTCAGGAAACACTACAGGGATTTCATCAGGCCAAATGAGAATGATTCTATATGGAGACACATGACACTAGGCGCGAAGATCAGTAGAAAAGAAAATATAAGTAAATATAAGTGAATATTGAGTGAAAAAAAAAAGTAGTGATGCCTGGGTGGCTCAGCAGTTGAGAGTCTGTCTTCAGCTCAGGGCATGATCATTATCCAGAGTCCAGGAATAGAGTCCTGCATCAGGCTCGATCCTGAGTCTAGGGATAGAGTCTTGCATTGGGCTCCCTGCAGGGAGCCTGCTTCTCCCTCTGCCTATGTCTCTGCCTCTCTCTCTGTGTCTCTCATGAATAAATAAATAAAATCTTCAAAAAATTGAAGTAATAATGGTAGCTTTTTAGTCTTCAGATTATCAACTTAAAAATATTTTAAATATCCAGTGTGCATGTGGCTATAGACAAATAGCCACTGTGATTTATTGTTGGTGAGAATAAAAGCTAGGAAAGCCTCTTTGTAATGAAAATCTGAAATATAGAGCAAAAGTTAAAATTTATAGTATTTATACTTTGTCCCAACTATTCTACTCTTTGGGATCTCTCCTACAGAAACAAACCCATTCCAGCAACACAGATTTAGCATTATTTAAAATAGGCAAATTAAAAACAATATAAATTACCTATAATAGGGAATGGTCAAAGAAGTGATGGCTCATCTATAGTGTACTAGTCAGAATTCTCCAGAGAGAAAGCCAATTTAAATCTCTCTACAAATAAATTTACACATGGATTTATTTTTAAAGGAATTGGTTCATGTGATTAAAGTGGCTGACAAGTCCCTAGATCTGTCATCAGCAAGCTGGAAAACCAGTAGAGTTAACAGTTTAGTTCCAGTCTGGAAGCTGGCAGGCATGAGACTCAAAAGGCAGGAACAAACATACAACAAACAAACAAACAAAACCAATGTCCTATCTAGAAGGCAGTCAGGCAGAAGGAATTATCTCTTATTCTGCCATTTTGTTCTATTCAGGCCTCCAACTGACTGGATAGGGCCCATCTACACTGGGGAGGGCAATCTGCTTTACTCAGGCTACTGATTCAGATGTTAATCTTACCCAGAAATACTTTTACAGATGCACTCAGACTAATATTTGACCAAATATATGGTCACCTCATGACCCGGCCAATTTGACATATAAAATTAACTATCACACATAGTATGAAATATTTTTTTTCATAGTATGAAATATTATATGGCCTTTTAAAAGAATGAAGTAGAGTTGTATATTTTGACTTGGAAAGATCTGCAAGCTATATTATTAATTGAAAAAACTCAGTAATATAGTATTATTCCTGTATATATATATGCATATGTTGATTTTACATATTTGATATATGGATATATGTACAAATACAAGAAAAATATCTAGAATCTTACTACTTCAGACTTTTAAAATTTCATGCAACAGATACACTTCTCTCTAACCCAGTGATTTTGAATTCTGGCAGTGGGAGCCAGGGCTCAAATAGCATCGGTGGGGCTTTCCTCCTTTCTATCTCTCAGACCTTTCTTCTCTGTGTATGATTCCTCCAAGTCTGGGGAAGATAGCCACTGACAATTCCAGGTTTATACATGAGAAAAATCCTTCTTGGTACTTCAAAGCCACACACCCGTATAGCTCTGAATGCATTCTGCTATCTTATCCACTAATATTAATTTATTTCCAATTAAAGATGAACCAAAGCTCCCTAAGCAGCTCTCTGATAAGTAACTTACAAGTCAAGTGAACATGATGATAGAGGAGGCAGGACATCACTGATAGGGCAACACAGCATCATACAAGATCCAGGCAACATTCTCACAAGGTAGGCTCAAGGACAGGTCATAGCTAAGGAGCTCCCTCAGCAAGTCAGCTGCTGTGGAGGAACGACTTCTGTATAGCTTCCTGCTCCAGGATAGTCATAAACTGTGGGCTTAGAGTGAGGGTGAACCTAGCCTAAAAGGTCATTGTAAACCCTTGCTGCTAAATCAAAAATGGTAAAAAATGCACAACGAGGCACAATATCTTGTGCTGCTCCAGACACCACCAGAACTGTTTTCCTGACTAAATAACTTCTGAGTTGCACTAAATTCTATGTTATGTTAGGAATGTACATGCTGGGTGTTTGCTCATCACTTTTCATTTTCATTTTTCTTTGGCAACTACCTACATTCAAAAGATTAGGCATGAAACTGTTCTCTGATAAAGAGAGTTGAGGTTACCAAAGAAATTCCTCCTTGCACTAGAATATAACTTTAAAATCACATTGAACAGAATGTAGCTGAGCTTTTAAGTAGAGATATAAAATATCCTCGTATTCCACAAATGTAGGCTTCTAGTTCTTTGGAGAATCTGCTGGTACTAATTGTTGCTAAAGCCCTCCTTCCTGGCTCCAGAACATTGGCTCTCTTTTATCTTGAAATGACTTTCTTGCGACTGCTATTTTTTCTTCTCCAACAGATCAAAATTCTTTAACAAATGGAAATAATTTAACAAATAGAAATTTCAGTGAATACCTCCAATGTTTTAGGAATTGTGCTTTACATACTGTATTGCATGTATTCTACCCAATATCTCAGCAATGTAAGGAAACCCCATTTTACAGATGCAAAGGTTGAGGAATTTTCTCAAGATTACATTTCTAGTCTGTGGTGGAGCCTAGACTCAGACTAGATCTCGTTTCTTCACTTTCAGTTCATATACCATGGACCTTTCTTGTTTCTTCCCTCATAACATTTACTAATTTTGTATTAATTCATTCAATGCATATTTACTGAAGATCTGTTACAGTACTAAGGATGAAGTGGTGAACACCAGACATTAGATTTACCAGGTTAGTCAAAGGACAAGTTTCCCCTCTTTTCTCACAACCAATCACATTCCCAAAATTCTTTGGATGGGCTAACACCACAAGACAGCATTAATCAACATGTTACAATAAATACTAGGT
The DNA here is from genome assembly GCF_905146905.1 of Nyctereutes procyonoides. Lineage (NCBI taxonomy): Eukaryota > Metazoa > Chordata > Mammalia > Carnivora > Canidae > Nyctereutes > Nyctereutes procyonoides. The sequence goes on along the minus strand of NW_026574812.1, from coordinate 6,360 downwards.
TCCACAAGAGTCTTATAGTCAAATAAGTTTGAGGGAAAGTGCTCCCCATGACCCTCTTTTGTAGACTCACAGTATACAGTGGTATTAAAACTATTAGGAAATGACCCAGGGAACCTGGAAATTATGGTTTAGAACTATGTCTTATGTTAGAGCTGGAGCCTGTTCTGTGTGGATAAAGCAGTTCTGGACTTTGGCCCATTACAGTGCTCAATCCGCTGGCTATGGTGGTACATGGTGGCTGTTTATGCTGCTGGAAATCTCTCGCTGGAAACCTCTGGTGGGTGGGTGGGTCTATCAGAGCCTCCAGTTATGATGGGTGTGCCATTTCTGTGGCCAATTACTTGCTAAGAGTTTGCTCATTATTTTGGTCTGCAAGTATTTTCTTAATTTTGAGAAGTATTTGTTACACTTATTTGGTTGTGGGTCTACAGATATTTTCCTCTTATTTTTTAATATAGCCATTTATTTCTTTTTTAAAAAATCTCAGATACACAGAATTGGATTAACCATAGTCCTTGGTTCTTGACACACTTCCCTCCCTAGACCACGTGTGTGTGCGTGTGTGTGTTTGTGTGTGTGTGTGTGTGTGTGCATGCTTGGGTGTACATGCATATTTCCAACCTCCCTCTCTCCTTTCCTTTCCTCCTTCTCTTCCTTCCTCTCCCCTCCCTTCCTCCCTCCTTCCTTCCCTTCCTACTAGCCCACAGTCCCCCCAAAACTAAACATTTGATGGTAAACTATGTCTAATAGCAGAGTCTCCCTCACCAACTTATCCCCTTGCTTCCACTCACCTGAGGTAAATATATTCCTGAATCCTTGGCTTCATGATTTCCTTGCTTCTTTAACATATAGTTTTATTTTTTTATTTACTATTTTTGAAGATTTTATTTATTTATTCATGAGACACACACACACACACAGAGAGAGAGAGAGAGAGAGAGAGAGAGAGAGAGAGGGGCAGAGGGAGAAGCAGGCTCCATGCAGGGACCCCGATATGGGACTCGATCCTGGGTCTCCAGGATCACACCCTGGGCTGAAGGCAGGGGCTAAACCGCTGAGCCACCCAGGGATCCCCATAACATATAGTTTTAATGCATCTATACATATACAGTATTTTTATTTTAATTATTTTTAATTTTGTAAACAGAATATCATTTGCGTGCACATTCTTTTGGGACTTTTTCACCTTCTATTATATTACTAAGATCCACCTTTATCATTTTGGGTCACTGTATTTCATTTGTTTGGACTAGTGTATATTCCGTTTTGTGTATATACTATTATTTATTCATCTACTCTCTTACTCATGGTATATGAGTTACTTCCAATTTTTCGCTCCAGGAACAGTGTTGCTATGAAATTCTTCTATTGTACAACTGCAAAAACTTCTCAATGCTGCACTTAGGAACAGAATCACTGAGTCATAGGGTATATGAATGCTCAACTTTAGGAGGAAATGCCAAAGTGTTTCCTAAGTGACTGCATCAAATTATACTCACAAAAGCAATATGTAAAGAGATAAATAGATCCACATTCTTTCTTACATTTGGTAATGTCAAGCTTAATTTTTTGCCAGTTAAGTGAACAAATATTTTAGCTTAAAATATTTGTATATCATTCTAGTTTTGGAATGGAGAGTGAATTCTTTGCCTGTGCTAGTTCTTCTGTCTTGTCCTAGAAGCCACTCTGAGTTGAAACGATTAGATTGAAAAGGATAACACTGGAGATGGATGGTAGAAGGAAGTGAAGAGTAGTATAGGAAGACACTGTCTTTTCTCTCTCTCTCTCTCTTTTAACCATCCCCAAAAGCCACACCTATATCCCTTCATGAATTCAGCAGTGGGTAATTTCCCCTTCTTCCTTCTGGAATCATCCTTAGCATCTTCACTGGATAACCGTGGGCTTACCTTTCTCAGGTCCCCAAAGCTCTACTGACTTTCAGTCTCCATTAATCTTGTCACTATTTAGCATGATGTATTAGCTTGGCTGTTAAAATACCACAAACTGGGTAGCATAAACAACAGAAATTTGTGTCTCATAGTTCTGGAGGCTGGGAAATCCAAGATCAAGGTGTCATCAAGTTCATATTCTGCTGAGGAACCTCTTCCTGGCTTACATATGGTCACCTTCTCCCTATGGCCTCATAATATTTGCTTTTCTTACAAATGTAATGCATGCTTACTATAGAAAGTTAAGCAAAAGGAAGAAAATAAAAATCATCCATAATTTCATCATCCAAAGTTTAGCTACTTTTAACATTTTGATGTATATCATCCACATCCATCTCACACACACATACACACACATGTATATGTGTATGTATATGTGTATGTGTGTACATTACATGTTATCTATATACCATAGACACTCTTAAAAGGTACTTTTTAAAACTAAAATACACTTCCAAGGGTGTGTGTGTGTGTGTGTGTATATATATATAATATATATATTCTTTCTGTAGGATTACATAGTTTACTTGATCATTACCCTGTTTTTTTTTATTATAAAACACACCACATTGAATATCTCTGTAGTAAAACTTTTGTTCACATCCACAATTATTTTCTTATAATAAATTCCTAGCAGTAGAGTTATATCTATATCAAAGAGTATGTTCTTAAAAAGCATTTGATACATATTTCCAAAAACTCTCCAGCAAGTTGTATTAACTCTCCTGCCAACAGTATACAAGAACGTCTGGTTCTTGTCAACAGTGCTTTCTCTGGTTATTAGAAAACATCTTTGCCAAATTGGTACATGAAAATGGATATCTGGTTGTTTCTATTAGCATATGTTTCCTTCCCCTCTTTCTTTCCCTCTATCCTTTCCTTTTGCTATTTATTTCCTCCCCATTTTTCTCTCTTCTATCCCTTTTTTCCTCCTGTCCTTCCTCTTTTCTTCCCCTCTTTTTTCTTCTCTCTTCTTTCCTTCTTTCCTTCCTTACAAAGTTGAAAATTTTTATCTCTGTAACCAGTTTATTGAGCAAATAGCTCTAGTAGGGTAAAGCAAGTTTTTTCATTTCTCTACTATCCATTCAAACCACTGCAGATACATTCTTCTAGGAGCCTTGGAAGACTCCTCTAGCAGGTTCTATAACTTTTCAAATAGTCCTTCTGTCACTTCCTGTTTTAAGAATAGTTTCACAGAACAAATTAAAATATCCAGTCCAGTGTCATATATAACTTAATACTCCTTTCTACTCTAAAACTTCATCTCCCCCATTTAAAAAATGCTCTAGGCTAGGAAGCTTCAGTAAGGAAAAGAGAGTGGTTGTGCAAGTTTCCCAACTTGTGCAAATTAGTTAATTAATTTAAGAAAAGTTTTTAGTAGGGCAGCCCAGGTGGCTCAGCGGTTTAGCACTGCCTTCAGTCCAGGGCCGGATCCTGGAGACCTGGGATCAAGTCCCACATTGGACTCCCTGCATGGAGCCTGCTTCTCCCTCTGCCTGTGTCTCTGCCTCTCTCACTCTCTCTCTGTGTGTGTCTCTCTCTCTCCTTTTTTTTAAAGACTTTATTTATTTATTCATGAGAGATGCAGAGAAAGAGGGAGAGACATAGGCAGAGGGAGAAGCAGGCTCCATGCAAGGAGCCCTACGTGGGACTCAATCCCAGGTCTCCAGGATCAGGCCCTGGGCTAAAGGTGGCGCTAAACCACTGAGCCACCCAGGCTGCCCTCTCTGTGTCTCTCATGAATAAATAAATAAAATATTTTTAAAAAAGTTTTTAATAAAAAAATACAGTTTTTAAAAAACTTTGAATAAGTGAAAGAGTACTTTTCTCTAAACTTGGTTCCCCCCCAAACTCCAGAGGAGTCAGATATAACCTGAGTGATGAGTTTTTCCTGGTCTTCTCTGAGATGAACTACTGGGCTCCTTTCATATGAACAGTGTTTTTTCATTGGCTGGCATCTTATGCACCCTGGCTCTCTCTGTATCCAGAACCTGTTTCTGTTGAGGTTGTCTGGCTTCCAGAAAGATGCTCACTTGGTATGGTCTTTTACAAAAATCCTATTGCTTCTCTTGGATTTATTTAATACACAGACATAACCCATCATTACTGGAAGGAACTAGTTCCTGATATGTCTTTTCATTCTGTGAGCTCTGGACACAATCTCCACCTTTGGTCTTCTTAGACAACATAAATCCAGTCCTTGCATTACTGCAGACTTAGGGGACCACAAGTCATGCTCTAGAGAATCCTGACAGTGGTTGGAGGTGAGGAGAAAGGCTGGGAGAAAGGAAGTGGGGGTGGGGGTGGGAGAAGAACTACAGGCACACCGACAACTCTTTTCAACTGAACATTTCAGCTTCTCCTTTTTTTAGCCTGGAGGTGGGTGATCCTATGAGTTGGCAGAATGGATTTTACAATCATTTTTTAAAATGATTTTTACAATCATTGTTTTGGAATCTGATGATCCTTGGCATCTGCTTTTTCACTCATTTACTTCCACATTCTGTTAAATGTCTTTCTTTTTGGCCATTTGGATTTTTCTCTTGTGAATTGCCTATTTTTAATCCTTAGCCCAAATTTCTACAGAGATTTTCTGATTTGTAAGAGCTCTCTCTTTTTTTTTTAACCATCTTAAAGTGCTTTTTATTTTATTTTTTTTATAAATTAATTTTTATTGGTGTTCAATTTACCAACATACAGAATAACACCCAGTGCTCATCCCATCAAGTGCCCCCTCCGTGCCCGTCACCCATTCACCCCCACCCCCCGCCCTCCTCCCCTTCCACCACCCCTAGTTCATTTCCCAGAGTTAGAAGTCTTTATGTTCTGTGTCCCTTTCTGATATCTCCCACACATTTCTTCTCCCTTCCCTTATATTCCCCTTCACTATTATTCATATTCCCCAAATGAGTGAGAACATACACTGTTTGTCCTTCTCCGATTGACTTACTTCACTCAGCATAATACCCTCCAGTTCCATCCACGTTGAAGCAAATGGTGGGTATTTGTCGTTTCTAATGGCTGAGTAATATTCCATTGTATACATAAACCACATCTTCTTTATCCATTCATCTTTCGATGGGCACCGAGGCTCCTTCCACAGTTTGGCTATTGTGGACATGGCTGCTAGAAACATCGGGGTGCAGGTGTCCCGGCGTTTCATTGCATCTGAATCTTTGGGGTAAATCCCTAACAGTGCAATTGCTGGGTCGTAGGGCAGGTCTATTTTTAATTCTTTGAGGAACCTCCACACAGTTTTCCAGAGTGGCTGCACCAGTTCACATTCCCACCAACAGTGTAAGAGGGTTCCCTTTTCTCCGCATCCTCTCCAACATTTGTTGTTTCCTGCCTTGTTAATTTTCCCCATTCTCACTGGTGTGAGGTGGTATCTCATTGTGGTTTTGATTTGTATTTCCCTGATGGCAAGTGATGCAGAGCATTTTCTCATGTGCATGTTGGCCATGTCTATGTCTTCCTCTGTGAGATTTCTCTTCATGTCTTTTGCCCATTTCATGATTGGATTGTTTGTTTCTTTGGTGTTGAGTTTAAGAAGTTCTTTATAGATTTTGGAAACTAGCCCTTTATCTGATATGTTATTTGCAAATATCTTCTCCCATTCTGTAGGTTGTCTTTGAGTTTTGTTGACTGTATCCTTTGCTGTGCAAAAGCTTCTTATCTTGATGAAGTCCCAATAGTTCATTTTTGCTTTTGTTTCTTTTGCTTTCGTGGATGTATCTTGCAAGAAGTTACTGTGGCCAAGTTCAAAAAGGGTGTTGCCTGTGTTCTCCTCTAGGATTTTGATGGAGTCTTGTCTCACATTTAAATCTTTCATCCATTTTGAGTTTATCTTTGTGTATGGTGCAAGAGAGTGGTCTAGTTTCATTCTTCTGCATGTGGATGACCAATTTTCCCAGCACCATTTATTGAAGAGACTGTCTTTCTTCCAGTGGATCGTCTTTCCTCCTTTGTCGAATATTAGTTGACCATAAAGTTCAGGGTCCATTTCTGGGTTCTCTATTCTGTTCCATTGGTCTATGTGTCTGTTTTTGTGCCAGTACCACACTGTCTTGATGACCACAGCTTTGTAGTACAACCTGAAATCTGGCATTGTGATGCCCCCAGCTATGGTTTTCTTTTTTAAAATTCCCCTGGCTATTCGGGGTCTTTTCTGATTCCACACAAATCTTAAAATAATTTGTTCTAAGTCTCTGAAAAAAGTCCATGGTATTTTGATAGGGATTGCATTGAACGTGTAAATTACCCTGGGTAGCATTGACATTTTCACAATATTAATTCTGCCAATCCATGAGCATGGAATATTTTTCCATCTCTTTGTGTCTTCCTCAATTTCTTTCAGAAGTGTTCTATAGTTTTTAGGGTATAGATCCTTTACCTCTTTGGTTAGGTTTAT
>NW_026574811.1:0-9310 GCF_905146905.1 Nyctereutes procyonoides | reverse complement strand
TAGCAGGATGCTTTGTTTTTTTTAATAAATTAATTTTTTATTAATATTCTCTCTCCCCCCTCACCCTCTGCCCAACCTCCCCCAATTAAAAAAAATACTATTTTAAGCTGCTAACTTTGTGGTAATGTTATGTAGGAAAAATATACTGAGAGTTACAGAAGTAACATAGGGCAAAATTAGAAACCTCAGCATGGGCCAGATCTGAGAAGGCATTTTAGACTAGAGAAATCAGTGTATCTTCTGAAAACTACCCAGCTTTCTTCTGGAGTTTTCTTTACTAGTATTTTATATACCTATGTAGGGAGAGAGAGAGAGAGCAAGAGAGAGAGAGAGATAGAGGGAGGTGAAAAAAAAGTATGTAAAGATATTTAAAACTCAAAGCAAACCAAATATTTTTAAAATTTTTACTTGACAACCCAGGTCATAACAATTAGTATGTAAAAAATATCAGAAATCATTTGGATCAGCAAATGTACAAATAATCAATGTAGGCACCAAAAGCAAGATTTATTTAAGAAACATGCCTGACAAATTAAAGACAAAATGCTTTTTTGGCACACACCATTAATAAATGAACTCATCAGTTCCAAAATATATTTTATGCTAAAATATTAAAAAATTGATGACTCAACCATGCTTGAAAAAGCTGTGAAAAAATTGCCACTCTTGTCCTACACAATCAATTTAATTTCTAAATTCAATAAGTATTATACAGAGTTTTCAAATAAATTTGATGTTGTTTGAATCTTTAAGGATGAAATGCAGCTAAAAATATTCATATTAGATAAAAGTTTACACTTCTATAATTATGCACAATTACCTAGGCTTTAAACAAAAAAAACTTGGTTGAAGCATGTCAGTATTTTAAAAAGCATATAAGAAAACTAGATTTCATTTTTCAAAAGTATAATTTTAGAGTTTATTATGAGGAAGTACTATTTATAACAGAGAGTCAGAGAAACACCTCCTGGTAGTTTTGATACAGTATTTTAGGCTAAACTAAAAACACAGCACAGACGAAATACTCAGTAACTATTTGTTGAACAAGTGAAGCTCTCTTAAAAATGAGTAACTTTTTTTTTCTTGAAGATAGCTGCAATCTAGCCACACGTGGCTACTGAACACTGGAAATGGGACAAGTCCCAACTGACAAGTGCTGTGAGTGTAAAATACACACCACATTTCAAAGACTTAGAATGAAAAAAAAAAGATGTATAACACTTCATTAAAATGGTTTTGAATTAAATAAAATATATTATTAAATATAATTTCATCTGCTTCCTTCACTTTTTAAAACATAGCTACTAGGAAATTTTAAATTAAAAAATATGACTCACTTCTGTGGCTCACCTAGTCTTACTGGACGCTGTAGAGAAGACTCATTATTTAAGGACTAGATTATTCTTACCATATGATGTTTCTCCCTTACTTCTCTTTCAGCTTTTAAGGGGGAGAATCAGTAGAGGTTAAGGATGAATCCTTTAGCTTTGAAGTAAAAATAAATCATTTATCTTTGTAACATATAAAGATGAGGAAGATTATTTGGATACCTTCTAAAGTCTGCAGAAAGTCCCTAAGATACTTGCAAAGAGAACACTAATGAAACATTCTTTTTAGGAGTTCCTAATTGGAACAAACTTCAAAACTTTTGAGTATGAATAACTGATACAATGATAAAAGCCAACTTCATATAATAATAAGGTTTATCTACATATAACCCATATTTGATTTTACTTTCCTATTTTAAAAAATGAATCCTCCCAAGTTTTTCTCCACAGTGGCCCCTGAGCAATCCTACTTCTCTAGGAAAGATAAAGTACAGATTTTTGTGTTTTATCTTCTCTAGAGAGCTTTCCTATGCTGCTACTTGTATAAGTAGTGCCTTCAATGAAAACTTTAAAGACACGACTGATTAGTCCCTCTCCTTTGTTCTAACAGCAGCTATGGTTTCTGCACTTTACTGGAACCTCACTATACACTACTTTGTGCTATCTTTTTTATATAGTCCTTATTTTAGAACTTTTCGGTAAACTTTGAGAACATCTTCGATTTCTCTTTATCCCACATCTCAAGGTTCTACCTTCAAAATATATCCAGAATCTGATCACCTCTTAAGACTTCTTCCACCATCCTGTCCACGCCACTATCCTGTCTTCTGTAGATTACTGCAAGAACCTAATACCTCCTGTTTCCATTCTTCCTCCACAAAATCTAGTCTTGACTCATTAGCCAGATGAGCCCTTAAACATTAAGTCAGATCACATGACAGATCATCTTTTAAGACCTTTTCAAAGATTCCCATCTTGCGCAGAGTAAAATCTAATGGCCTTACAATGGCCTCCATGCTTACCTTGACCTGTGGGTCACACTCCTCATCTTTACCTGTTATCTCAGTTCCTACATCTCTCCCCATGGCTTCCTCCGTCAGCCACAAGGGCCTCTGTAGTTGTCTCACTTGTCAGGAAGGTGAGATATTCTCATAGCTACCTCTTAGCCCTAACGTCTTTTCTGTGAGACCATGACTGACAATGTTATTTACGTCGCAACTCCAATCGTGGAGAAAATATTCCCCTTCACTCTTTTATTTCTCTTTATAGCAGTTAGCACCATATGACATATCAACATTTTAAGGAGTTTATCATTCATTCATTCATTCATTCGAGTAGCTGTACCACTATTACTTGGAAGAGTGCATGACAAAACAGGTACCCTCAAAATGAATTAATGAATAAATGAATAGAAATCATTTCATACCTGTTATTTACTTCTTCCTCTACAGTGTTTTTAAAGACTTTATGTATCGCTGCCTTAAATTTGCCTAAAAATTTGTATTTTCACATACATCACTTCAGTGAATACTCATCTTGCATAAGTTAGGTCAATGTAAGAAAATGTGCCACCAGTTTATTATAATTTTCAAAAACTGAGGTCCAGGGCAGCCCTGGTGCCTCAGCGGTTTAGCACCGCCTCAGCCCAGGGTGTGATCCTGGAGACCCGGGATCGAGTCCCACGTCAGGCTCCCTGCGTGGAGCCTGCTTCTCCATCTGCCTGTGTCTCTGCGTCTCTTGCGTCTCTCTCTCTCTGTGTGTGTCTCTTGTGAATAAATAAGTAAAATCTTTAAAAAAAGTTAAAAAAAATTAAGGTTCATGCAAATTTCCCATCACATCATCAGTCTTATGATAATTTGACTCTAAAGACTGTCTCTCTTCATAAATTATTTCAATATTGACATAATGCAAAAATCCTCAAATTGCATTCAACAACATATTACAAGGATCATCCACCATAATCAAGTGAGATTTATGGTTCAGCAATGGTTCAAGAATGGTTCAACATCTGCAAATCAGCAAATCAATCAACGTGATATACTACATCAACAACACAAAGGATAAAAGTCATTAGATCACTTCAATAGATGCAGAAAGAGCTATATGATAAAATTCAAGATCTATTCATGATAAAAATTCTCAACAAAATAGATTTAAAAAATACCTCAATATAATAAAGGCCCTATCTGAAAAACCCACCTAACATTATACTCAATGGTGAAAAGCTGAGAGATTTTCTTCTAAGATCAGGAACAAGACAAGAATATCTACTCCTGTCACTTTGATTCAACATAGTACTGGAAGTCCTCGCCACAGCAATTGGACAAGAAAAAGAAACAAAAGGCATCCATAATGGTAAGAAAGAAGCTAAACTGTCACTATACGGAGATGACACGATATGGTATGCAGAAAACCTTAAAGATTCCACCAAAATTACTACTAGAAGTAATAGATGAATCCTGTAAAGTGGCAGGATACAATATTAATACACAGAAACTGGTTGGGGCTTTTTTTTTTTTTGGTTGTGCTTTTATGTACTAGTAATAAAGTAGTAGAAAGAGAAATTAAGAAAACAATTCTATTTATAATTGTGACAACAGAATAAAATAGCTGGGAATAAACTTAACAAGGAAGTAAAAGGCTTGTACTTTGAAAACTATAAAACACTGATGAAAGAAATTGAAGACAACACAAATAAATGGAAAGGTATGATCACAGATTTAGAAGAACGGTGTTAAAATGTCCTTACTACCCAAAGAAATCTAGAGATTCAATGCAATCCCTTTCAAAAATACCAGTAACATTTTCCAAAGAACTAAACCAAATGTAAAATTTGTTTGGGACCACAAAAGACCCTGTATGGCTAAAGCACTTTTGAGAAAGAACAAAGCTGGAGGTATCACAATTCCAGATTTCAACATATACTACAAAGCTGTACTAATCAAAACAAATGGTACTGGCACAAAAATAGACACATAAATCAATGGAACAGAGTAGAGAGCTTAGAAATAGACCCGTGCTTATATAGTCAATTAATCTATGACAAAGGAGGCAAGAATATACCATGGGAAAGAGATCTCTTCAATAAATGGTGCTGGGAAAACTGGACAGCAATATTTAAAAGAATGAAACTGGATCACTTTCTAACACCTTACACAAAAATTAGCTCAAAATGGATCAAAGACCTAAATGTGAGACCTGAAACCATAAAACACACACACACACACACAGCAATGATTTTTCTGATATTAGCCTTAGCAATTTTTCTAGATATGTCTCCTGAGGCTAGGGAAATAAAAGCTAAAATAAACTACTGGGACTACATAAAAACAAAAAGTCTTTGCAAAGCAAAGGAAATCATCCGCAGTTGCGCGGCCCCGGCTGTCTGGCAGCTGGGGTGGGCCTAGTTATGTGCTAAGAATTCTACCTTCTCCGCCCTGGCTTTATTTCTGTGAACTAACTTTGAGAAACGGAGGTCAAGACGCCCAGTTTGGTGATGGGTGGACTACAGCTCGGAGGAGGGGCTATCGCCTGGTCGGTGCAGGCGCCTGCTTTGCATCATGGGACTTGTAGTCTTCGCGGGCTCGGGCTGGTTCTAATGGGTCCTAGATTGTCTTCTGGAGTCTCAACTGGCGCCTTAAGGGGTGACAGTGGATTCAGAGAGTGGGAAGATGGAACACGCCCTTAAGCTCATTCGCCTTGTTGTTGGCAGATAATTGAAGTCGTTGACTGTTGTTGTTTTTTTTTTTTTTTAATACAATCCAGGGTGCAATTTTATCCCATGTGATGCAATAGTAGACGTGTTAGACTTGCACACCTGAAGACCTGCAAAGTTATCAGGAAACTTGTTTTTTTTTTTTTTTTGATGGCCAGATACCAAAATTTAGACCCGTTTGCAGGCTCGTTCATCATTAGAATTGTGCAATTTGATTTGAAGACCATCTCATGGTTTCTCCGGTTTTGGAACATTTCCAAGACTGGGAAAAATTGAATGGTTGGAATTTCAATGTGAGCACAGGAAGATAATGCGGTTTGTGGCATATTAATGATTTTGGTTGATGATACTGTCCAAGAAGAGCTTCTGTCCACAAATTGGAAAGAGCGTTCAGTATATAGATATACATTCTTTATTTTGTGACTGTTTGGTATTGATAAATGTCTTCTAGATTTTACTTACAGTAAATGAATATTTTCTTTAGAAAAGTTTTTAGGTTGAGGTATGATTTATATATTACATTATATTAGCTTCAAGTGTGCAATGTAATTATTTGACCTATATGTTGAGAAAATAATCACCACAATAAATCTAGTTAAAATCTGCCACCATATAGAGTTCCAGAATTTTTGTTCGTGTGATGAGGACTTTTAAGGTTTACTTTCTTAGCAACTTTCAAATATGCAGTACAGGATTATTATTTTTTTGTGTTTATTTTTTATTTTATTTATTTATTTTTTATTTTATTTATTTATTTATTTATTTATTTATTTATTTATTTATTTATTTTGCAGTACAGGATTATTGACGATAGTTGCCATGCTGTACATTATATTCTCATGAGCAATTTGTTTTATGACTAGAAGGTTGTTCTGACTCCCTTTACTCATTTTGCTCACCCCCACTCCTGGCTGCCACCAATCTGTTCTTTGTATCTATGAGCTTTCTTTTTTAAAATTCCATATATAAGGGAGATTATATGATATTTGTCTTTTTCTGACTTATTTCACTTAGCATAATGCCTTCTAGGCCCATCCATGTTATCACAAATGGCAAGATTTAATTTTTAATGGCTGCATAATATTCTGTTTTATGTATGTGTGTATGTATGTGTGTGTACGTACACACACACTTTTATTCATCCATCTATTGATAGACATCCAGGTTGTTTCCAAATCTTGGCTATTGTAAATAATGGCAGAGTGAACATGGGAGCGCATATATGTTTTTGAATTACTGTTTTTTTTTTGGGGGGGGAGAAGTACCCAGAAGTGGAATTTTTGGATTACTTGGTAATTTTATTTTTAATTTTTTTAGGGACCTCCATACTGTTTTCTACAGTGGCCGCGCCAATTTTCGTTCCCATCAGCACTGCATGAGAATTCCCTTTTCTCCACATCCTCACCAACACTGGTTTCTTATCTTTTTTTAATAAAATAATGTGCAGTCCTTAATTCCTATCACTTACTTAACCCATCCTCTCAAGCCCCTGCACTCATTGTGATTTTCATTTGCATTTCTCTGCAGATTAGTGACAGTTGAGTATTTTTGCATATGCCTGTTGGCCATCTGTATGTCTTCTTTGGAAAAATATCTATTCACATCCTCTGCCCCAATTAAAAAAAAAATTTTATTTATTTATTCATGAGAGACACAGAGAGAGTCAGAGACATAGGCAGAGGGAGATGCAGGTTCCACACGGGAGTGGGGGTGGGGAACCTGATGTGGGACTGACTCCCAAGACCCCAGGATCACGCCCTGAGGGAAAGGCAGATGCTCAAGGGCTGAGCCACCCAGGCATCTCCTTCTTCCCAATTTTTAATTGGATTTTTTGTTGTTGTTATTGAATGGTATGAGTTCTTTATATATTTTGGATATAAACCTCTTATTAGATCCCACATGATTTCCAAATATTTTCTCCCATTCAGTAGGTTGGATTTTCATTTTATTGATAATTTCTTTTGCTGTGCAGAAGGTATTTATTTTATGTGAGAGTTGGACACAGTCCCACTTGTTTTGTGCTTTTGTCGCCTTTGCTTTTGAGGCTGGATCCAAAATATCATTGCCAAGACCCACGTCAAGGAACGTACTACCAATGTTTCCTTTTAGGAGTTTTTATGGTTTCAGATTTTACATTCAAGTCTTTAATCCATTTTGAGTTCATTTTTGGGTATGGTGTAAGATCGAAGTCTAGTTTATTTTATTTTATTTTTTGTATATGTGGCTGTCGAGTTTTTCCAACACCATTTATTGAAGAGACTATCCTTTCCCCATTGTATACTCTTGGTTTCTTCATCATAAATTAATTGACTGTATGCATGGATTTATTTCTGGGCTCCTGATGTCTTTAGTAATCAAGAGAAAATGTCCTCTGGTTGTCAGAGTAAAAGTTACACTTTGACAGAGCATACCTAATGGCTAGTTTCTATGGAATATTTTAGTTAATTTTGGATGACTGTATATAGTACACGTAGTCAAATTGTATACATTTTAATCTGCAGAGTAACAGCAGACCATTTTTTTGCCCTTTCTTTAACTTTATATAAAATATATACTTCTAGCATAATATTTTGAACCCACTTTAGGAATAATTTTATACAATGATATATAGATATTGGTAAGGGTAGGGAGAGAGGGAAGAATGGTTAAAAAAGCAATGTGCAATAGGCAGATGTCTCGTGAGGTAGCTTCCTAGAGTCCCACATTTGCCCCTTCTCTAGACCTGATTTGTCCTGAGTCTGGTTCTCTGGTGGCCGTGTTTGTAATATGTTAGTCTTATAATAACAAATGTTATTTATCATAGTTGATTGTGCCTGTGGAGGACATTTGACCTAAATTGTGTCCAAAGGACGCTTTCTCCTAGGAATTAAAATGAGTGGGAGGAAAATACTAACTGGAAGTCACAGGAGATAAAGTCAGATAAAGGAAATTCTGTAGTAAGAGGGTCAGTCAAGTCCCACTGCTGAGGTCAACTGGAGTTGATCTTGTCCTTCCCCATTTTTGACTTTTACTTGGAGTTCATGAGCTACCCTGGTTACTTTCAGTAGATTCGTTTTTTGCTTAAACCTAACCAAGAATTGGTTCTTCTGCTTATAGCCAAAAGTACAACCAATCTAGCAGGTTGGAAGGAGGCAAACTAGTATGAATTTTAAAAGCAGGTAAAATGCAAACAGTTCCTTCTCAGTGATTTATGTAAGTAAAATAATATAAAAACAACTCATTTTCAGTTATTATTTTGGTATACTCTCATCGCTTCCCTAATTCATGTGTGTTGTTTTCCATAGGCAGTGTTTCTATGATTTAAAATTCAGGATCTGTAATCTGGTCCTGAACCTGCCTTCTGTTTTCTCACTGCCATGAAATTGTAAGGGTCCAGAGAAAGAACCACAAGTGACTTAGCTTAAAGTAACAGGTGATAACCAAAGTAGTAATGGGGGAACACAACAGCCAACTTTATTGGATTTAACCTGTGACCTATGCAATTTCCTAAATCCAGGGTAGGAATTATATGGCATTTATAATGGTCCATGGAAGACACTCTTCAGTATTGCTACCATTGATTAGTGATTTCCACTCATCACATTACATAAAGAAAATTTTGAAAGCATATGTGGAAATCCTACCAGAAGCCTAACGAAAAAATCAAATTTCTTTCCCAAAATCATTGTTACAGTTTTAGAGCTGAAAGAGACCAAGATGATCATGAGCATAGGCTTCTATTCTAGAGCTAAGACTACTGAGGAAAACAGAGGCTCAAAGATCTGCCTATAATCTGGTTGCCCCCACTCACATACCAAATACAACAGGATCATGGAGGAGAGCCTTGCTCAATCCTATCAGATAGGCATTACTGATGAGGCTGTATGTGAGACAACCTGAGGGAGGAGTAGGAGCTCATTCTACTTCTAGCTACACACCCTTCAATCCAATCAGGCTGGTCTCCTCACTGTCCATTACTACCCTACACCCTGTCTTGTCCTCTCTCAAGTCTTTGACTCTGCCTGGTATTCCCTGTCTCCCTTCTTTACCTAACCAATTGCCAACCAACTCTTAAAGGCCCAATGCTCACCTTCTCATGTGCATAAAATCCATGAAGACTTCCCTGGTATCAAATGTTAATTGAGAATGTACCAGAAGCAAGACACTATTGGGAGGCTGAAAGACACTAGGACACAACAGAGTGTAGAAATGCTCAGGAAGGAGTGTCTTATTACCATGTATGGTGAGAAGTTTACTAGTCCGGGACTCAAGGATTCACTGGCTCTGT
>NW_026574810.1:0-9253 GCF_905146905.1 Nyctereutes procyonoides | reverse complement strand
CCCGGGATCAAGTCCCACGTCAGGCTCCCTGCATGGAGCCTGCTTCTCCCTCTGCCTGTGTCTCTGCCTCTCTCTCTCTCTCATTCTCATGAATAAGTAAATAAAATCTTTTAAAAAATAAAAAAAATAATTATGAGTAAGAACTTACTAATGCCATTTTATTTTTTAAAATTAATTTATTTTAGAGCACATGAGTGTGCAGGTGGGGGGAAGGGCAGAGGGAGGCAGACTCCCCGCTGTGTGTGGAGCCCGATGCGCGGGGCTCCAGCTCAGGACCCAGGAGACCACGGCTTCTGCTGAAACCGAGTCAGACGCTTAACCGCCTGAGCCAGGCACCCCCTTATTAGTTGCTCTTGTCTATTTTGTAGTTCTTCATTCCCTTCTTCTTCCTCTTTTGCTGTCTTCCTATGTGAACTGATTTTCCACAGTGGTGTGCTTTGATCCTTTCTCTTTTTCATTTGTGTAATTTCTGTAGGTTTTTGATTTGTGGTTCCCATGAGGCTTAGGTAAAACTTCTTAATGACAAGTCTATTTTAAACTGATAACAACTTAATTTTGATCATGCATGAAACTCTATCCTTTTATTCCCCTCCATTTTTTAAATTTATTTATTTATTTATTTATTTATTTATTTATTTATTTATGATAGTCACACACAGAGAGAGAGAGAGAGAGAGGCAGAGACACAGGCAGAGGGAGAAGCAGGCTCCATGCACCGGGAGCCCGACGTGGGATTCGATCCCGGGTCTCCAGGATTGCGCCCTGGGCCAAAGGCAGGCGCCAAACCGCTGCGCCACCCAGGGATCCCTATTCCCCTCCATTTTTTTTAAAAAAGATTTTATTTATTTATTCATAGACACAGAGAGAAAGAGGCAGAGACACAGGCAGAGGGAGAAGCAGGCTCCATGCAGGGAGCCTGATGTGGGACTCGATCCTGGGACCCCAGGATCACACCCCAGGCTGCAGGCAGCGCCAAACCGCTGAGCCACCGGGGCTGCCCAATTTTTTTTTTAATTGAAGAATAATTGACGTACAATATTGTACTAGTTGCAGGTGTACAATACAGTGATTCGGTATTGGTATGCATTACAGAGCGGCCACCACGGTAAGTCTAGTTGCCATCTATCACCATACAAAGTTGGGATATTCCCTATGCTGTACATTATATCCCCATGTCTTATTTATTTTATAACCGTAAGATTGTACCTCTTAATCCCCTTCACCTATTTCATCCATCCTCCCAATCCCCTTCCCTCTGGTAACCACCAGTTTCTTCTCTGTATCTATAAGTCTGTTTCTGTTTTATGTTTGGTTTTTTTAGATCCCATGTGTAAGTGAAATCATACAGTGTCTTCTTCTTTCTGACTTAGCATAATACTCTCTAGGTCCATCCATGAAATGGCAAGATTTCATTTTTATTATGAATAATATTCTATTGTATGTTCTTTTTTAAATGAATGAATTAATTAATTAATTAATTTGACAGAGAGAGAGCGCACAAGCAGGGAGAGCTGCAGGCAGAGGGGTGGGGAGCAGACTCCTCTCTGAGCAGGGTGCCTGATGCAGGCCTTGATCCCAGGACCCTGGGATCATGTGACCTGAGCCGAAGGCAGACGCTTAACTGACTAAGCCCCCCAGGCGCCCCTCTATTGTTTATTTTACACACACACACACACACACACACACACACCATCTTCTTTATCCATTCATCTATTGATGGACATTTAAGTTGGTACCATAACTTGGCTATTATAAATAATGCTGCAGTTAACAGGTGCCTGTTTTTTTAGATTAGTGTTTTAGTTTTCTTTGGATAAATACCTACAAGAGGAATTGCTGGATGGTATAGTAGTTCTGCTTTTAATTTTTGTTTTCCATAGTGGCTGCATCAGTTATATTCCATCAACAGTACATGAGGGTTCCCTTTTCTCCACATCCTTGCCAACAGTTATTTCTTGTCTTTTGGATATTGGCCATTCTGACAGGTATGAGGTGATATTGCATTGTGGTTTTGATTTGCATTTTCCTGATGCTTAGTGATGTTGAGCATCTTTCCACGTGCGTATTGGCCATCTTTATATCTTCTTTGGAAATCTGTCTATTCAGGCCCTCTGCCCATTTTTAAATTGGATTTTTTGAAATTCAGTTGAGTTTTTTATTTTCTTCATCAGGTTTTTATTTAAATTCCAGTTAGTTGGGCACCTGGGTCTGCCTTTGGCCCAGGTCAGATCCTGGGGTCCTGGGATCGAGTCCCACATGGGGCTCCCTGCATGGAGCCTGCTTCTCCCTCTGCCTGTGTCTCTGCCTCTCTCTGTGTGTGTGTGTCTTTCATGAATAAATAAATAAAATATAGTTTTTAATTTATTTATGATAGGCACACAGTGAGAGAGAGAGAGGCAGAGACATAGGCAGAGGGAGAAGCAGGCTCCATGCACCGGGAGCCCGACGTGGGATTCGATCCCGGGTCTCCAGGATCGTGCCCTGGGCCAAAGGCAGGCGCCAAACCACTGCGCCACCCAGGGATCCCAATAAATAAAATATTAAAAAAATAAATTCCAGTTAGTTAACAACAACAAAAAAATTCCAGTTAGTTAACATACCATGTAGTATTAGTTTCAGGTGTAGATTTAATCACAACACTCCGTATTCATCACAAGTACCCTCCTTAATACTCATCACCCATTTAATCTATTTCCCCACTCCCCTCCCCTCCAGCAACCCTGTTCTCTAGAGTTAAGAGTTTGTTTTCTGGTTTGCTTCTTTCTTTTATTTTTCTCCCTGTGGTCATGTTTTGTTTCTTAAATTCCACATATGAGTGAAACACATGGTATTTGTCCTTCTCTGATTTATTTTGCTTAGCATAATACTCTCTAGCTCCATCCATGTCATTGCAAATGGCAAGATTTCATTCTTTGTGATGGCTGAGTAATATTCCATTAGATATAAATCCCACATCTTCTTTATCCATTCATCAGTTGATGGACATTTGGGCTCTTTCCATAATTTGGCTGTTGTTCATAATGCTGCTATAAACATTGGGATGCATATGTCCCTTTGAATCAGTATTTCTATATCCTTTGGGTAAATACTCAGTAGTGCAATTACTGGGTCATAGGGTAGTTCTGTTTTTAACTTTTTAAGGAAACTCCATACTTTTTTTTCCCAGAGTGGCTGCACCAGCTTGCATTCCCACCAACAGTGTAAGAGGGCTCCCCTTTCTCTGCATCCTTGCCAACATCTGTTGTTTCTCGTGTTGTTAGTTTTAGACATTCTGGCAGGTGTGAGGTGGTATCTCATTGTAGTTTTGGTTTGCATTTCCCTGATGATCAATGATGTTGGGCATCGTTTCATGTCTGTTAACCATTTTGTATGTTTTCTTTAGAAAAATGTCTATGTCTTTTGCCCATTTTTTTTAACTGGATTATTTGCCTTTTGGGTGTTGAGTTTTATAAGTTCTTTATAGATTTTGGATACTAAACAGTTATGTCATGGGGCATCTGGGTGGCTCAGTGGCTGAGCGTCTGCCTTGGGCTCAGGGTGTGATCCCAGGGTCTGGGAATTGAGTCCCGCATCAGGTTCCCTGTGGGGAGCCTGCTTCTCCCTCTGCCTGTGTCTCTGCCTCTCTTTGTGTGTCATGAATAAATAAATAAAATCTAAAAAAAAAAAAAGATATCAGAGAGGTTGTTGCCTGTGTTCTTTCCTAAGATTTTGATGGTTTCAGGTCTCATGTTTAGGTCTTTCATCCATTTTTAATTTCTTTCTGTGTGTGGTGTAAGAAAGTGGTCTGGTTTCATTCTTCTGCATGTTGCTGTCCAGTTTTCCCAACACCATTTATTTTTTATTTATTTTTTTTCCCAACACCATTTATTGAAGAGACTGACTTTTTTCTTTTTTTTTTTTAATTTTTATTTATTTATGATAGTCACAGAGGGAGAGAGAGAGAGAGGCGCAGAGACACAGCCAGAAGGAGAAGCAGGCTCCATGCACCGGGAGCCCGATGTGGGATTCGATCCCGGGTCTCCAGGATCGCGCCCTGGGCCAAAGGCAGGCGCCAAACCGCTGCTGCGCCACCCAGGGATCCCGACTGACTTTTTTCTATTGGAAAAAGATTTGCTTTGTTTTGCTTTGTTGAAGATTAGTTGACCATAGAGTTGAGAGTCTATTTCTGAGTTTTCTGTTCTGTTCCATTCCATTGATCTATGTGTCTTTTTTTTTTTTTTTTTGGTGCCAGTACCATACGTTGTTGAAGGTTTTTATCAAGAATGGATGCTACAGGGCAGCCCCGGTGGTGCAGCGGTTTAGCGCTGCCTGCAGCCCAGGGTGTGATCCTGAAGCCCCGGGATCGAGTCCCACGTCAGGCTCTCTGCATAGAGCCTGCTTATCTCTCTGCCTCTCTCTCTCTCTCTCTGCATCTCTATGAATAAATAGATAAAATCTTTTAAAAAGAATAAAACCATTACACTAATAAATGTGAAATCAATTATAAAAAAAAGAATGGATGCTATACTTTGTCAAATGCTCTTCCTGCATCTATTGAGAGGATCATACAGTTCTTACCATTTGTTTTATTAATGTGGTGTATCACTTTGATTGATTTGTGAATATTGCACTACCCTTGCTACCCAGGGGTAAATCCCACTTGATTGTGGTGGATTATTAATGTATTGTTGGATTCAGTTTGCTAGTATCTTGTTGAGAATTTTTGCATCCATGTTCATCAGGGATATTGACCTGTACTTCTTTTTTTTAGTGGAGCCTGTCTGGTTTTGAAAACAGTGTAATATTGGCCTCATAGAATGAATTTGGAAGTTTTCCTTCCATTTCTATTTTTTGGAAGAGTTTGAGAAGAATAGATGTTAACTGTTACTTATTTATGTGCTTATAAATATTTAAATACAAAAATATATTTATGTATAATATTTATAAATGAATGAATGAATAAATAAATAAAGCAGGGCTTGAACTCATGACCCTAAGATCAAGCCCTGAGCTGAGACCAAGAATTGGAAGCTTAACCAACTGAGTCACTCAGGCCCCCCAGGTATTAACTCTTTAAATATTTGATATAATTATCCTGTTAAGCCATCTGCCCTTGGGTTTTTGTTTGTTGGGAGATTTTTGATTACTGATTCATTTCTTTGCTGGTTATCAGTGTGCTGAAGTTTTCTATTTCTTCCTGTTTCAGTTTTGGTAGTTTATATGCTTCTAGGAATTTATCCATTTCTTCTATATTGTCCAATTCGTTGGCATATAATTTTTCATTGTTATTCTCTTATAATTGTTTGTGTATCTGTGGTATTGATTGTTATTTCTCCTCTCTCATTTGTGATTTTATCTATGTGGGTCCTTTGTCTTTTCTTTTTGGTAAGCCTGGTTAGGGGGTTATTAATTTTGTTATTTTTTTCAAAGAACCAGCTCCTGGCTTCATTGAACTGTTCTACTGTTTTTTGTTTGTTTGTTCCTATATCATTTATTTCTGCTCTAATGTTTATTATTTCCCTCATTCTGCTGGCTTTAGGCTTTGTTGTTCATTTTCTGGCTCCTTTAGGTATAAGCTTAGGCTGTTTGAAATTTTTCTTGTTTCTTGAGCTAAGATGGCAGCGTAGTAGGAGGATCCTAGGTTGCTTCCTCCCTCAAATGCAGCTAGCTAACTATCAAATCATTCTGAGCACTCAAGAAATTGACCTGAGGACTAACAGAACAAACTACACAACTAGGGGGGAGAGAAGAGACCACTTCAAGGAAGAAAAAAAAGTGCAGAGACATGGTTTGTGGGGGAAACAGAGAAAGGCATAAGAGAGAAGAGCACATGAAGATACACACGAGGAGAGCACCTCCCCAAAGCCACTGGCTCTGAAAACGAGAGGGGCTGAGTTTAGTTAGTTTTTGCAATCAACGGGGCTCAAAGACTGGGGCTTCAGATGTCCTCAGGCTTGGCTTTTGGGAGCACATCTGTGAGAGCTGGTGTTGCCTCTCTGGAGGCAAAAGAACCAGTAGGCGCCATTTCCCTTCCCGGCCCCTCAGCACCAGCGCAGAGACAGACACCTGCTGAGGGCAACTAACCAAGACATAGGCCGTTTAGCCTGCCTGCTAAATTCCATGTCCCTGTATCCTGCATGACTGCCCTTCTGGGTCAAACCTGCATCAGTCCTGGTGCAGAGTCCCTTTCCCAGAAGACCAGTGCAGGTCCCTGCCACACCAGGTCTCTGAAGTTTGGGAATTTTAAAAGGCAGCAAAAATAAATAAATAAATAAATAAATAAATAAATAAATAAATAAATAAATAAAATAAAATAAAATAAAATAAAATAAAATAAAATAAAATAAAATAAAATAAAATAATAAAAGGCAGCAAGCCTGGCTAGTGTAGAGCCCAAGGTATGCTGTGCTGCTTCAGGCAACCAAGCAGCCCAGAGACAGTATGAATCCAGTTGATCTGAAAAATGCCTGTGATGCCTGAGGGGAAATTATTCGTTCCTCTGAAAGTGCTTCCCTGAGAGCAGCAGGCACGGACTCCCCTCTCCAGGGACAAAGGAGCGGGCTGGCACCATTTACTGCCTCTGCTCCTTCACATAAACCAACTTCAGTAAACAGTACCGCGCCAGCACTGGCTGCCTAACCTGCTTACACCAAGCCCTGCACCCCTGCGCTCTGCAAGGACTGGTTTCCTTCGGCAAGTGTGCCTGAGAACCAGACCAGCAGGCCCTGCCCCAGAAGACCAGCACAAACTTCCACACGCACCATGTCTTCTGACCGCAGAGTTCCACAAAGCTTCAGTTCTAGTGGAAGTAGCATCAGGTCTCTTTTAGCAAGCAGACTAGAGGACACCTAGTTAAAACTCATCACACCCTGGCCAATGTCCAAACGCCCCCCACTGCAGTCAGGAGAAACTCTGCAGAGGACAGACCCGAGGGAAGGAGCAGCCATAACAGCAGCAGGGTGCACGCAGCACACACCAGAGACACTTCTGAGGCTCCAGGCCCTGGACAGTACATGACCTCTTCTTCATAAAGCCATTACTCTGAGGAGCAGGAAACATGCCTTTCCAACGCAGAGAAGAAGACAGAGACCTAGACAAAATGCCAAGATGGAGGAATTTATCCCAAAAGAGAGAATAAGAAAAGGTTACGGCCAGGGACCTGACTGAAACAGATATAAATAATGGGACTGATCCAGAATGTAAAGCAACAATCATGAGGAGACTAGCTGGTCTTGAGAAAAGCATGGGAGACATCAGGGAGTCCCTTACCGCAGAGATAAAAAAAGCTAAAAACCAATCAGGGCAAAATATAAAATACAATAACTGAGGTTCAAAACCAACCGGATGTAATGACCACAAGGATGGAAGGAGCAGAGGAATGAAAAAGTGATGTAGAAGATAGAATCATGGAAAACAATGAAGCTGCACAAAAGAGAAAAAGAAAATCTTGGATCTCGAAGGCAGAAGCAGGGAGCTCAGAGACTCCATTAAATGGCATTTCTATCGTAGGCGTCCCAGGAGAAGAGAGTGATAAAGGGGTAGAAGGTGTATCTGAGGAAATTATAGCTGAAAACGTCCCACATCTGAGGCAGGGAAACAGACCTCCAAATCCAGGAAGCACAGGAAACTACCATCAAAATCAACAAAACAGGCCAACGCCAAGACATGTTGTAGTTACATTTACAAAAAGAAGAGATTAAAGAAAAAATTCGAAAAGTAGCAAGACGAAGGAAGTCCCTGACTTACAAGAGAAGACCAAGAAGGTTAGCGGCACCGTGTTGGACAGTCGTGCACCGTCTCCCTGGACTGGAATGGTCAGCCTCTGGGCCTCTGGGCCTCCGGGCCTCCGGGCCTCCGGGCCTCCGCGGAGTCTCTCTTAGTCTGGGCCTTCCCCAGTAATCTCGGGGTAGGATTATTTTTGTTTCCTCCGGGCAACTAGACCAGCACGGGTTAGATTCCCTTCTGACTTATTCCTTCTGTGTCTCTCTTGAAAGAATGTAGCATGGGCCACCCGTCCACGGCCTCACGACGGAAGATGCCTCCTCAGGCTTTTCCAGTCTTCTCTTGCCGCCTTCACCAAGTGTCTTCTACGGTACTTGGTTGCCTTTCCTTCTTGATCAAGCAGATGGATGTAGGTCGCGGCGTCAGGTTGTGTGCCCGCCAAGGGAGACCCAACACAAGGCCTGGGGGCAGGAGGTTGCTCTGGGAGGTGACCTCAGGGTGTGCTCCAGTGGGGAACTGGGGAACGAAGGGAGGTGGAAGAGGAAAGTGAGGAAGGCACGGGGGTGGCCAGCTGGGCCTGGGTGCCACCGGGCACCGTCTCACAGTGTGGAATTCACCTCGGGGCTGACCCAGCAGAAGTCAAGGAAGCTGGGGTCTGGGGGATCCCTGGGGGGCCCAGAGGTTTAGCGCCAGCCTTTGGCCCAGGGCGTGGTCCTGGAGACCTGGGATCGAGTCCCGCGTCGGGCTCCCTGTCCCTGCCCTGTCCCTCTGTGTGTCTCTCATGAATAAATAAATAAAATATCTAAACAAAAAAGAAAAAGAAAAGGAAGCTGGGGGGTTCTGTATTGCTCGAGGCTTGGCCTGTGGACCCGCACTCCTCGCGCCCTCGCAGTGAGCCTAAGAGCAGCTCAGCAGCCCCTGGGGGCGGGGAAGGCCTGGGAACCCTGAAGAGTGATGCAGGGGTCCGAGGAGGGGGGATCATCTGCCCCAGCTTCAGGGGGCGCAGGTCGGACTTCGTGGGGGTGGGGCAGGGCTTTTACGATCCCGGAGGCAAGGGCGGGTGAGCATCAGAATCAGAAGCGGAAAAAATACCCTCAAGTTTCTGACACGTACCCTTCAAGCCATTGGGATTTGGATGTCCAAACGGGGTTCAGAAGGGCATCTGAACTTTTTTTTCTTTTAAGATTTTATTTATTTCTTTATGAGAGAGAGACAGAGACAGAGACAGAGACAGAGACACAGGTAGAGGGAGAAGCAGGCTCCATGCAGGGAGCCCTGGGCCGAAGGCGGCGCTAAACCCCTGGGCCACCCAGGCTGCCCTGAACTTGTTTTTTTAAAAATATTTTATTTATTTATTTATTAGAGAGAGAGAGAGAGAGAGCGAGCACAGACGGGAGGCACCGAGGGAGCCTGATGCGGGGCTCGATCCCAGGCCCCGGGAGCATGACTTGAGCCGAGGCAGACGCTAACCGACTGAGCCCCCCAGGGCCCCCCGCTTGAGTTCTCACCCTGGCCCCAGGTTAGCCAAAGATTGCGGAGGGCGGGGGAAGGC
>NW_026574809.1:0-9214 GCF_905146905.1 Nyctereutes procyonoides | reverse complement strand
CAGAGTGAGACAGAGATGTAGGCAGAGGCAGAAGCAGGCTCCTCACTGGGAGCCAGATGTGGGACTCGATCCAGGCACCCCGGGATCACGACCTGAGCCAAAGGCAGACGCTCAATCACTGAGCCACCCAGGTGTCCCACCAACTCTGGATTTTAATCCAAGTGCATGGTTTCTGAATTCAAAACTTTTAAGAGTATCATGGATCACACATGTGGTTCTAAACAGCTTTTCTGAGATAACACTACTCTTTTAAAATATCTTTGAAGTTTTGCTATTCCTACAAAAAAGTTCATTTATTCATGGTTCGTGTTTATACATGGCTTTATGTTCACAAATATGCTATGTTATGTCATTCAGTGCCCTCATATAGTATTACACCAGTTTGCCTCACAGCCGTTGTAACAGGTGACTTCCAGGTGGCATGGAGAGAAACAATTCTTTCCGAAGTCCAGATAAGTACCAACAAATATTTTCAGTTGGCTACTATCAGAGCCAGGGTCCTGGTTTAGAACAAATACACAGTTGAATTGTCATTTACTTTTGATTTGTACTTGTTGTCTATCAATCTTTCGCAGAAAATATTTGTCCAATGAGGGGATGCTGGCTCAACACTCACAATCTTGAGAAGATACAAACTTCAGATACGAAGTACCTGAGAGTTTTTCCCTTGTAACCCTCCCTGTCACTCAAATGTGCCTTACGTTCTTTCCAACTCCTATGTACTTTCCCTCTGACATGAGACATGACAACCAGGAAAGGTCCCTCCTGGCACTGAGAGACAAAACCACTAAATATAAAGAGCCTGACTGAAAGCATCAGTGATGCCTTTTAAGGAAAGATCCTGATTAAAAAGGGAATGTTGGGGGGATCCCTGTGTGGCTCAGCGGTTTAGCACCTGCCTTCAGTCCAGGGTGTGGTCCTGGAGTCCTGGGATCAAGTCCCGCATCGGGCTCCCTGCATGGGGCCTGCTTCTCCATCTGCCTGGGTCTCTGTCTCTCTGTCTCTGTCTCTGTCTGTCTTTCTCTCTCTCTGTCATGAATAAAGACATAGATTTGGGTTTACATGGGCTAAACCTTGGACCTGGATATTGCTCTTAGACCCCAGCCCAAAAGAGCCCCTTTTCTCATCATCCTGGGCAAGAGATCCAACAATGAGAAGCAATCACATTGTAAATTCCCAGGTTACTTCAAAGGACTTTAAGTTCACCACAACCTTCTCTTAAGTTCACCACAACCTTCTCTACATACTCTTTCTTTTATTTTTAAAAAATTGTACCTCACCGTGCCTGGATGGCTCCGTAGGTTGAGTAGTCTGCCTTTGGCTCTGGTCATGACCTCAGAGTCCAGGGATTGGGTTCCCTGCTCGGCAGGGAGTCTGCTTCTTCCTCTCCCTCTGTCTCTTACTCTATCTCAAATAAATAAATAAATCTTTAAAAATTTTGTGCCTCTTCTTTGTCTTATAGGCATGCCTTTGATTTTGCAGCTGCTTTTTGTCCCAGCTCAGGATATTTTCCTTTGCTTTTGAATAAATTCATCTTTTGGTTGTAAAGTAAGTGGCAGTGTCTATTTTTAAGGTCACCAGTACCAACACCAGTCTCTCAAGTGTTGGCTTTTAACTATGGAGCAGCTGAACTTGGGTTTGAATAACAAGACATCGGTGCCTTCTCAAGCGTTCTGTAAACTTCAAAGTCTCAGCACAGAATGTAATGCTTCAGGACTGTGATTCGTGGTCTTCACTGGAAACCAAGGCTACTTGTGTTACGACAAGATGGTGGCTATATGTGGCTCAGGTGTGCTGTGTCTGTTTTCTCTAGCTTAGTACTACTGATTCTGGATTTATGTGGTGCAACATCAGGACTAGCACAGCACTTTTATGATGCCAATTCCTGGGCTCCAGTCCAAACCCGCAGCACCACAATGTCTTAGGGAGGAAACTTTTTATTCACATTAGAGCTAGAGAAGCCTTAGTTAAGCGGTTCTGGGCCCAGGTTTTCCATTAGAAGAGCACGTGGAGTTTCAGGTATGATCATCACTGGTGCTCTCCCCCACAGAATCTGTCAAAGAGTCTTGGTGGGAACAACAGTGTTCTTTTAATTAAGTGCTCCAGGTGATTTTAAGTGAGGCCATGGTGAAGCATGAGGGCTCTTCAATAACTTATTAGAGTTGGGTGCTGGCTTAGGTCCAAGGGGAGTTAACAGTGTCTCCTCTACATAAGTCTGGAAGGTTCAGTCCATGCAGCACAGAGTTCCTATACTGCAGTAGAATGTGTGATGTCTGTTGGAGGGGAGGCACCTTGATAATAGGGATGAAGCAACTGGAGGGTTGGTCTCCAAGTAGGAGCTCATGGTCTTTGAAAAGCTCCAACACACAGAAGAGTAGGGAGTAGGGCCTTTGTATGTATTTTAATGTCCTGCCTATACCTGAGTAGGTAATAGGTGAAGAGATTCTGCTTTAAAGGCAAATGCGTGGGGTGCATGGGGGGCTAGGTCACTTAAGTGTCTGACTCTTGGTTTTGGCTCAGGTTATGATCCCAGGGTTATGGGATAGATAGCCCAAATTAGGCTCCATGCTGAAGGCAGAGTCTGCTTGGGATTCTCTCTCTCCTTCTCCTTCTCTCCCTCCCTCTGCTTGCACTAGGTTTCTAAATAAATAAATAAAATTTAAAAATTAAATGCTTATGATCTGGCTGTGACTTCATTGGAAGTCAAATATCTCCTGAGAAGGAAAGCTAGAGCACAAGGAAGAAGAGAATGAAATGTCTGGTTCTCAGGTAAACCTTGATCCCTGGTTAGAGGCTCTGTCATCTTTTCCTCCTGAAATTCCAGGCATTTAAAAATTGCAAAGGTTTATTTATCTGCTTCTGATTTTACTGTCTCGTGTGTCTTTTCACCTGCTTTTGAAAATCTTTTTTTTTTTTTTTTAAGATTTTATTTGAGGAAGAGAGAGAGTGTGGGGAGGAGTCAGAGGGGTGGAGGGAGGATAAGCAGACTTTTCACCAAGCAGGAAGCCCTATGGGGGTTTGATCCCAGGACTGTGAGATCATGACCTGAGCCAGAGTCAGATGCTGAACCACTTGGGCCACCCAGGTGCCCCTACTTTTGAATATCTTCTTTTTTAAAGATTTTATTTATTTATTCATGAGAGACAGAGAGAGAGAGAGAGAGAGAGAGAGAGAGAGAGAGAGAGGCAGAGACACAGGCAGAGGGAGAAGCAGACGCCATACAGGGAGCCTGATGTGGGACTCGATCCCAGGACCTCGGGATCATGACCTGAGCCAAAGGCAGACCCTCAACCACTGAGCCACTCAGGTGCCGCCTGTCCTGGAATTTTATTTATAAGATTTTATTTATTTATTTAAAGATTTTATTTATTCATGAGAGACACACAGAGAGAGGGAGAGAGAGGCAGAGACACAGGAAGGAGGAGAAACAGGCTCCATGAAGGGATCCCGACGTGGGGTTCGATCCCAGGACTCCCAGGATCATGCCCTGGGCCAAAGGCAGGTGCTAAACTGCCGAGCCACCCAGGGATCCCTGTCTTGGAACTTTAAAAAATGTTCGTTCATGACAGATATGCAGGGGAAGGTGCTGAATCCAGGATTCCTACTGTGGATCAGCTCAGGTTCTAGGATACCAGTCAAGGACAACAGATCATATTTAGTTTCCATATGTATGTTTTATCAGCTCTCTGGGGACCAGGATTAGGAAAATGCAGAAATAAGGGCACCTGGGTGACGTAGTCAGTTAAGCATCCAACTCTTGGTTTTGGCTCAGGTGTGATTCATGGTCATGAGATCAAGCCCTATGTTGGGCTCTGCATTGACCATGGAGTGCACATGGGATTGTCCCTCCCACTCCCCCCCTTCTCATGCTCTAAGAAATAAATCTTTAAAAAAAAAAAAAATGCAGAAACGGGCAGCCCAGGTGGCTCAACGGTTTAGTGCCGCCTTCAGCCCAGGGTGTGATCCTGGACACCCGGTACTGAGTACCACATCAGGCTCCCTGCATGGAGCCTGCCTCTCTCTCTGTCTCTCATGAATACATAAAATCTTTAAAAATAAAAATAAATTAAAATGCAGAAACAAACAACTTGGCTATGTAGCCCAGAATGACTCCAAAAGTTATGAAAAAGAAACAGAGCCTTGCTCTCCAGAATGAAAAAAAAAAGTTCTACCTAAAAAAAAGAAAGAAAAATAGAAACGCTAAACATTAGCGGAATATGGGAGCTATTTAGGGTTTGAGTTTTTCATAAAAGATTTATTTATTTATTTATTTATTTATTTATTTATTTATTTATTTGAGAGAGAGAGAGAGAGAGAGAGAGAGAGAGAGAAAGAAGGCCTGCATGTGCCCTGGAGTGAGGGAGAGAGAGAATCTCAAGTAGACTCCATGCTGAATGCAGAGCCCAATGCAGGGCTTGATACCACAACCCATGAAAACATGACCTGAGCTAAAACCAAGAGTTAGATGCTTAACCTAGTAAGCTTCCCAGGCACCCTAGGACACGAAATTTGTATGAATCCACTGTTTTCTTTTACTCAGGTTCCTATTCTGATTTCCTTTGGGGTGCCCACAAGAACATAGGCATGAAAAAAAAAAAGAACATAGGCATGATAATGTATCCTCCAGTGTGTCTCTGATACCTATTTGCTCTATTACAGGTGATATTAACTTTTTTTACTTGGCTTGGAGCACTCTGCCACATTCCTCCTGTATAATATGAATATGTCTCTTAGTCATTCATAAGGATTGGTTAGATTTACTGAAAGATGTGCAGAAGCCTTCACACTCAAACTGGAAACTTTTCTTTTGAGTTTCTCTTTGCATGTAGTTTCCACTGGAAAATGAAGGCGCTCTCTTCTCTGTAGTTGAGATACTCACTTTTGGGAGTGGCAGTTCTCAGTGAGGTCCCCAACTTCTAAGTTTTCTTTCTTTTTCACATTCATGTTAGAGACACATACTTTACTTTTTTGTATTTTTAGAAAAAGAAAACATGAATCACAGAGTTAACACGCTGGAGTGTCTTAAAATCCTAAGATATGGGCATCCCGGGTGGCTCAGCCGCTGAGCACTTGCCTTTGGCCCAGGGCGTGAACCTGGAGACCTGGCATCGAGTCCCACATCGGGCTCCCTGCATGGAGCCTGTGTCCCCCTCTTCCTGTGTCTCTGCCTCTCTCTCTCTCTCTCTGTGCCTCTCATGAATCAATCAATCTTTAAAAAGAATCCTAAGATATAACACAAACGATGATAGAAACAAAAAAATTTCAATGATATAAAAGACTCAGAAATATTAGCTGTTTTTTATAGCATTCTGAATATATGTTCTGATTGTGAATAAATGACAGAGACATAATCATCCACAAATAGATTTATAAATTTTGTGCCATTGAGAATGGTTCTTAAGTCATCAAGACAATAGTCTACTCTGTCAATTTTAATGTGCGTAGTATTTTGAAAAGTTTAGCTGTGTGCGGCACCTGGTGGCTCAATTGGTTAAGCATCCAACTTTTGATTTCAGCTCAGATTGTGATCTCAGGGGTATGGGATAGAGCCTCATATTGGGCTCTGTGCTCATGGAGTCTGCATGTCCCTCTCCCTCTGCTCCTCCCCCTGTGCTTTCTACTTCCAAAATAAATAAATAAAATCTTAAAATAAATAAATAAAAGTTTATGTGTGTGCATAAAATGTAAAAGGTAGATCAGTTTTCTGTGGGTATCTTCTTGTTTTCATCACTGTTCTCAGGTTTGAAAACTGTCATGAACATAATTTTACAGCAGTCTCTATATTGATTGGATCTCTGGTAGATAAATTCAGGTCAGAGATCCTAAGTTAAAATCTGGTTTTTTACATTTACTGGATGTGTGACAAAATAGTCTCAAAAGAGAAAGAGAGGTCGTTGGGTGGCTCAGTTGGTTAAGCATCTAACTTGGGCTCAGGTCATGACCTCAGGGTCCTGAGATCAAGCTCTGCATCAAGCTTCGTGCTCAGTGGGAAGCCTGCTTCTCCCTCTCCCTCTGGTCTGTTGCTCCCCTTGCTTGTGCTCTCTCTGTGAAAGAAATACATAAAAATCTTTTTTTTACAAAAGAGGATGAATATGTTTGATCACCTAGATTATTTGTGTGTGTGGTTAATCTATGGAAACTTCTAGAATCTAGTATTATTTTTTATAATAAATTTATTTTTTATTGGTGTTCAATTTACTAACATACAGAATAACACCCAGTGCTCATCCCATCAAGTGCCACCCTCAGTGCCCGTCACCCATTCAACCCCACCCCCCGCCCTCCTCCCCCTCCACCACCCCTAGTTCATTTCCCAGAGTTAGAAGTCTTTATGTTCTGTCTCCCCTTCTGATATTTCTCACACATTTCTTCTCCCTTCCCTTATATTCCCTTTCACTATTATTTATATTCCCCAAATGAATGAGAACATATAATGTTAGAATCTAGTAATTAGTAATGCTCAGAAAGTATTGTTGTTGCCTTTCTCACTTTAACCTGTAAAACCTATAATTGTAATAAAACCCATTCATTTCATGTTCTGGGATAAATCTTTCCTTGGAATTCTACCTCTTTGTTATTTAAAAATGTATTCTTTTATGTATAGGCTAATTCCTTGTTAGAAATGTAGACTCACTGCCCATCCTAACTCCTGAATCAGAGCCTGCATTTTAACAAGAACTCCAAATCACTGTTCTGAAATTCTAATTCACATTAGAATATGAAGGTGCATTTCTAACCCACACAACGTTCCAGGTAACAAATATACACAACTTACGTAGTATGATATGAGTTCAGTCCTTAAACATGTATGTATCCTGTTGACACCTTCAGTTTACAATTTATATTGGTGAAACACACAGTATTGATAGTGGTTCTATGGACCAGATGCCATCTTGTTGCCTCAAAGGTAAAGAATATATGAGTATATGACATCAAGAGTCACATGCTCTCCTGACTAAGCCAGCCAGGCACCCATCTCTTGCAGGTTTTTAAAATACACTTGCTGGACACTTTTGCTCCCAATTTTTGTTTTACTATTTGCACACTTACTGTCAGTTTGAATTTTTATTTAGGTCATGCATAGGTAACTATAGGATATCAGGAAAACTATTGGTATTCTCTTTTTCCTTTATGAGCATTGTCATGATGTTTATTTTGAGTTCTTTGTCAGGTGATGACTAGTTATATATAAATTTATGGTCAGTTTTGGAGTTTTATCTTGTTCCTTCAACTGGAACATGTTTTTCTGTTTGTTTGTATGCCTTTAGGGTGTTGCACTGTTTTGAGAATTTATTTTTTCAAGATTTATTTTTTCTTTTTTTTGATTTATTTATTTTATTAAAAATATTTTGTTCGTATTTGTGTATTTATTTTAAAAACCCATCGATTTACTTGAGCGAGAGCGAACATGGGGAGAAGGACAAAGGCAAGGGAGAGAGAGAAACCTCAGCAGACTCCCTGCTGAGCACAGAGCCTGATGTGGGGCTTGATCTCACACCCCTCAGATTATGACTTGAGCCGAAATCATAATCCAACGCTTAACCAACTGAGCCACCAAAAGAGAGGCGGGGGAGAGAGAGGATCAAGGATAGAGGCAGGGGTAGGGGCAAAGGGAGAGGGAGAGAATCTCAAGCAGACTCCTCACTGAGCATGGAGCCTGAGGTGGGGCTGAGTCCCATGAGCTCCAGATCATGAGCAGAGTGAAACCAGGAGTGGGTTGCCCAACCGAGCCACCCAGATGTCCCATATTTGGGAATATAAAAACCAGCCCGAGGTCCCAGGATTTATGAATTTGCTTTGTAGAGAAGAAGACAAAGTCAGTTGTGCTAGTAAATTCTGAATCCTATTCAAAATATTCTGAGGACATATAAATTCTGAGATTTTATAATTTCCCAGTTAAGGAAATGTTTGTTGGTTCTTATATAGAATATGATACATTTCTCTCCCTGATGTTTGATTTTAGCTCTGCAGTCTCTCTGGTGTTTGCAGAAATACTTAGCTTCTTTTCCAAGAAGTCACCAACATGAAAGTAATCATTTAAACCATTTCAAAAATAGAATTGGATTAATTATTCAAGTATTTCTGATTACTGGAAATTTACAAATGAAGATAAAATATCTTCTTTTTTTAAAGATTTCATTTTCTGCGGGATCCCTCGGTGGCTCAGTGGTTTAGTGCCTCCCTTCAGCCCAGGGTGTGATCCTGGAGTCCCAGGATCAAGTCCAATGTCAGGCTCCCTGCTTGTAGCCTGCTTCTCCCTCTGTCTGTGCTTCTGCCTCTCTCTCTCTCTCTCTCATGAATAAATAAATAAATAATTAAAAAAAAGATTTCATTTATTTATTCATAACAGACAAAGACAGAGGCAGAGACATAGGGAGGGAAGGAGCAGGCTCCATGCAGGAAGCATGATGTGGAACTCCATCACGGGAGTCTAGGATCATGCCCTGGGTGGAAGGCAGGTGCTCCACTGCTGAGCCACCCAGGCGTCCCTGAAGATAAAATTTCTAATTATCAATTTGAGAAGTCCTGTTTTGAGGGTTTATTAATTATCCTTTCACCCACAAATAATTCCTCTTTGTTCCAAAGTCTCTAACTTTGATATTCATGGGAAGGTCTTGATCCACCCATCCCTATTCAGTAGTATCACATACTAGGTAATTTGAAGCCAGTGTTCATGCATTGTGAACTTAGGAAGATCTTTAGTGAGGACTCTAACTTCAACAATTACCAAGGTATTTACCATGGGGATGGCATTTATGAATGCAATGAATCTGGGGAAAATATTAACCATGGGTCAAACCCTAATAAATAGCAGAGAATTCAGTTTCTACAGAACCATTATAAAATAAATAAATGTGGGGAAGTCTTCCATCAAAGCTCAAACTTTACTAAATATCATTGATTCTCTCCCAGAGAGAAGACTTACAAATGTAGCAAATGTGGCAAAGTTTTTAAACAGTCTTCAAAACTCACTCAACAAAAAGTTTTTATACAGTGAAGAAACCTTACATATATAAGGAATGTGGCAAGGCCCTTAACCTGTATTCAAATATTTTGACATCCAAAAGTGTATAATGGAGAAAACCTTACAGATGAAAGGAATGTGCAAAGTCTCTATCCGGGGTTTAGCCTACCTGACATCTGAGAACTCGTACTGGGGAGAAACCTCAAAAAGGTAAGTAATATGGCAAAACCTTTAATAAGCACTCAAACC
>NW_026574808.1:0-9180 GCF_905146905.1 Nyctereutes procyonoides | reverse complement strand
CTGAGGAGCTCTTCACCCTTTGACCTACCTCCCCACCTGCGCAGAACTCTGACTGCACTGGAGCTTGCGGTAGAAATCTGTTTCCCCCCAGTGACATCTGTAATTGACCAGTCAGCACTGGAGTGTGCGCATGACATCATGACATGCCCTGCGTTCCTGGCTTGCCTCTGGGCTTAGAACCTTTACCCAACCAGTGGTTGGAGCAGAAGTGATAGACCCAGTAACTACCACCTCCTCCACCTGGGGCAGAGTTGAGGTGAGATGGGGAAAGAGAGACCGGGATCTTTTTTGCAACACTTGCCTGGAAAAAGTTTCTACAGGGACCAGGGGAGGGGGACAGTGGGAAGGAATGAGAAATGCCAGCACTGACCCTCCTGGGTGATACCATATGTTCTGGGAAAGGGGGAGCTCTGTCTTCTTGGTTACCTACGGTAGAGCTTTTATAATGTGGAGTAAATGTGGATAAGGAAATGATGAAATCCAATTCCACAGACTCTCATTGTTCTTACCGCTATTCAGTAATTTTTCTTGAATGGTTTCTTATGCATTTTCTGTATACCCTTATGACAATTTTCAGTGACTTTAAATGATTATTTTTATACTTTCCACTACTTGTATTTCTGGGGAGAAAACCCACCAAGTTTTTGCTCCATGTTTTTTAGAAATAGCTTACTCTTACTCTGGTTTCTTCTCTCTTTTTTCCCTTTCTACTGTTATTTAAGTGACCTCGAGGTTTTACAGCTATGCCAGCTTCCCTATGCGAGGTCAGAACATAGCTTTCTCACAATTTCTTTTTTTGTGTTGACTATTGATGGACATTCATAGAAATCAGTCTTCTAACTTCAGAACTCTACATGAAAATATTTATTTTTAGCCATAAACAGAACCACTGAGCATCCATATATCTCAGTAATTCATTGTTTTAAATATTCATTATGCCTCTATGGTTTTTTTTTTACACTCATATACTTGTGTGAGTATATTCTAGTTAGAATGTAAGTTTCTAGATTATAGAAACTAGATATACCTCTTTTTCTTGGTGCAATGGCTCCCACAGTTTCACAAAATAAAGTCAGTGTTAAATTCCTAAATTATGATTAAGTTTAAACTAGCATGGATCATGGGATAATGGAAAGAACCTTTCACACCAAGTCAAAACAACTGGCCTCAAGAAGAAGTAGGTTCAGTGCATAACAGTCAGCTTCCTCATCAAAAATGGACTAAGGTAAGGGTTCACTCATTTACTGTTCACTGAATACAGATTTTGTGAATATTTATCATGGGAATAATAATTACTCTACCTTTCTCACAATATTATGGTGATTTTCCAAATGAAACAATGATTATGCAAGGGTTTTGTTTTTTTTACAACTATTAAAATGTATAGATGTAAAATTTTGACTCCAGTTACAATGTGTCCGGAGAGGTGGTTTTCACACTACCAAGTGATTCTCTGGCATTAGCTGGGTGTTCTACAGTTCAGTTCAGTTCTGACACTACCAACCTGGAGATCTCACAGGTTAATGACTCAGTTCTCCAAGACTGCTCCCTCTCCTCAGGTGCCAGCTGAAAGCATCGTTGTCACCTGTACTTCTGACCAACCAGCTATGGATCAGAGGTTTGAACAACTGGCTTCTTTGGTTCAGTTAATTTGCTAGTGTTCACAGAACTCAAGAGAAACATTTTACTTACTAGACTACTGGTTTCTAGATGGAAGAGACGCATAGGGCCAGGTATAGGGAAAGGATAGCAAGCTCCCTTGTTTTCTGAGAGTGTCACTCTTCCCAAATTACCATGTGTTCACCAACCAGGAAACACTTGAAATCACCTCCTGTAGGGATTTTAAGGAAGCTTTACTACATAGGCAGGATTGGTTAAATCACTGGTGATTGGTGACTGAGCCCAGTCTCCAGTCTCTGTCTCCTCCCTGGAGGTCTGGTGGGGCTGGGGGTGCTGACGTGACAATCGGCCCCCCTCCTTATGTACTTTCCAAAAGTCACTTCATTAACATAAATTCAGGTGTAGTGGAAAGGAACTTGTGAATGTGAAGACATTTTTATTGTTCTTATCATTTAGGAAATTCCAAGGATTTTAGGAACTTTGTGCCAGAAACAGGGAAAAAGGTCAACTCTAAATTTCATATTATATGTCACATATCACAAAATATAAGGTTATATGATTCATCACAATTGTTTTCAAAGATATATAGTTCTCAGGACCACAATCAAAATTAGTATTTGCTGGCTGCAATCTGTTATCTTTACATACAACTTGAGATTACAAAGAAAGTCAGATTGTTAAAAACTGTATAGAACAAAACTTACAATATCCCAGATGTTCCAGCCATGTTATGAAATATCTCGGTCCATTATTGATCACATACTATTGTATTATGAGACTTTATAGTAATATGTAAGAAAAGACACTCACCCTCAGAGGAGACCCCAGTCACATATCAATACACTTTGCAGCCTTAGGTAAGTTATTCAAGTTTCAATCACATTCTCTTGAGATATTATAGTACCTGTCCAGTCTAGTTTGCAGGATGGTTCTGAGACTCAAATGAAATTTGTGTGAAAAGATATCGAAAAGTCGAAAGTATTATAGAAGCCATAGGTGTTAGTCTCTAACAGAATATATTCAGTAGATTTATAAGATTTTCAGAGCAAAGCTGCAAACTAAATATAAACTGTATTAGAAACCCAGAAAAGTATTCCCTTGTTCCTGAATGGATACACTCTTAGCTTCTGGGTGATAATGAATAGAGAGGAAAGCTAACATCTACTAGAGGACACCTCTAATAAAACAATTGTAGGCATGAAAAGAGGAGCCAGAGGCAAAGCACTTGGGGCCAGAGGCATTAATGTGTTGCTCTGGGGGAATGCATGCAGTCCCCATGGAATAGGATTTGGGCAGAGGATAAGGAGATTGCTTTGTGTGAAGATTCCTGCTGGATATGTGACGTTTCTGTTCGTTACTCACCCACTTGGTAAGTTTGATTACTGCTGTGGCCAGTCTCTGAAAAAAAGTAAAAGAAAGAAAATAGTTGAGCCAAAGACCCTTGATATATGAGAGTACAGTAAATGACAGCAGGAAGTAAACCATTGTCTGAGGGATGTGGGCGAATCAATGGTTAGCACATGCCCTGACAAGTCCTTCCGCTGCTTGAAGAATTTCACACTGGCATTTTCAGAAAGACAGAGAGCTAATTTCCTGGAGGAAGAAAATATTTTCACACTACTTCCCCCAAAGAGCAATTAGAAAGAGTGATACAAGTCAATAATAAATTAAAAAATGACAATATTTTTTAATAAATAAAAAAATCATTACGTCAACATTCACATATTATTTTCATTTATTCATTACAGCAATCCAGATAGGTATTAGAATCTCCATTTTAGAGCTGAGTGGGTTTGCATGCCTAGATTACAATTGCACAGCTAATAGGTGGTGGATTCAAATTTGGACCTGGATGATTCTAAATCTTGATGTCACGTTCTTTGCCTCCATGCTTAATTCCCAATACCAGTGATTAAACTGTTTCCCTCATGTCAAAATGTTCACTGGTTTACTGAATACATTTCAGCGGAATGCACGACTGTATGTTTGATAAGTCTTGAACAAAATTAAAAGTTGGACATTCGGCATGTTATTAGATAGTAAATTTTCTGTTCATGAAATTCACACATCTTTATGTCATACTGATGATATGAGTAAATGAATAAAAATATTAAATGCTTAAATATAAAATTGCATCTCTGAAAAATATTAGTCAAATCTATGTGCCAAATTATTTTTTATACCCAAATGTTTAAGTCACTTATACTCTTTTTTTTTAAATAGGTTTTATTTATTTATTCATGAGAGACACACAGAGAGGCAAAAACATAGGCAGAGGGAGAAACAGGCCCCTGGTAGGGAGTCGGATGTGGGACTCAATCCCTGGACCCTGGGACCACGCCCTGAGCCAAAGGCAGATGCTCAACCACTGAGCCACCCGGGAGTCCCTCACTTATATTCTTAAATGTCCTGAAACAATAAATACACCAATAGAGTATGAGGAAAGCTTATTATTAAGCTCCATTTTTAAATCGTTGACATTTAAAGCATTTGCTAATTACAGGACAACACTCATTGTGAAGACCATACATCCTTTGGGGGAACACACTTTCCCATCTTTTTTGTCTGAGTGCACAAGGCATTTCCTAGGGTTATTTCCTTGAAGTTTCCTTGTGTGCTTTCACTGGGGCCTTCATCCAATTTGTGGTTGAAAATATTAAAGTGGTTGCTTAGAAACGCTGAAGTTGGAAATTTATGAGTTTTCAGAAGGTTGCATTGAAGAGTAGGGGTAGCCTATGGTGATCTGACATGTTTTGTTCCCTAGCCAAGGAGAGGGGTAGCCTTCTGTGATCTCTCTAATTATTTCATGGCACTTTAAGGCGCCAAGCTGAATTGAGAAAACAGCAAAGCATCAGGGCTAAGAAAAAACAGAATGTACTTTTTTGTATTCAATATTTATGGCCAAATATCTTGTTGTTCTTTTTTTAAAAATTAATTGGAATACTTTGGGTAATATTAGAGCAGAGGGTACATTTTAAGTAAAGGATAAAATAAAGGCTCATTACTTTGGCTGAAATATAAAGAACATTTGTTAAAATGGAAAGTAAAAAGGCAGCAATAAAATGAAGATATTTTGTAAGGAACAGTTATGGTCCTGAACAGTTCCAAAATATCAGTGGCTTAATAGAGTAGGACTTTTTCTTGCTCGTTCATTTCTATGTATTTGGTATACTTGGTGGGGCCCCTTTCACTTGGTGTTTCAAAGGTTTCCATCCTATGATTCTGGCATCTCCTAAGGGCTGTCTCCACTGCTGGATCCTGTGCATCAGCCAGGCAACAAGGGACAAGGAAGATGAGGTCTGTTTTTCATGGACCAGGCCAGGAAGCAGACATAGTCTATTGATCACAACTTAGTTATATGGCCACCTTTAACCTCAAGGGAAGCTGTGAACTAGGAGGAGTGAAAATGAGTTTTTTGACTGACTAGACTGCTTACGACATAGCTTGTGGAGATTTCATCTAGCTGGGCCTTAAAGATGTGAACCTAGTATCCAGGTGAAGATATGGCAAGGACATTCCAGAAAGAAGAAATATCATGATAAAAGACATAGATGTAAAAACCTGATGGGACATTATGAAGACTAGTGTTCTTGGAGTGTACATTTCAGGTGATGATTAATAAGAGGTGAAACTCCATTGCTGATGTTTTTTCCTCCATTACACTTTACTGTATATCCATGTGCCTACTTGACATTTATCCTCTGCTTACTTAAGGACATATCAGATTCAATCTGTATAAAACCATCTCCAAGATCTTCTATTCTGCTTCCTGGCCCTTGCCCCACTTCAAACCCAGTCCTCCTTATCCTATCACACAAATTAAAAAAAAAAAGTGGAAATGATCCTTGACATTTCCTTTTTCTAATTCCAAAAAACTAATATATCACTATATCTTATATATGTTAAAACCAAAATTTTCTTGAATACGTTCATTTTGTTCCATTTCATCTCTACCACTCTATTCTAGATTAACATCATCTATTATCAGATCTATCAAAATAGACACTAACTCATCTCTCCTTTTGGCATCCATTTTTGCCTCTCTTCAGTCTGTTATATACAGTTATTCATTAGAGACCAGACCCATTACCACCATACTAGTCTGCATTTATTGGATGTTTACAATGTATGTATTATTCCACATACATTGCATCGATTGTCTGATTTAGTCTCCATATAGCCCTATACTGTAGTGCCCATTCCCATTTCATTAAATAAATAAAGATACCAAGACTTAGAAGTTTTGGTAGCTTGCCCAATTTCACACAGCTATCGGGCAAAGTAACTTTAAAAGTCCAGGCAGTCTGTTTCCTGAGCCTTGTTCTAAATCACTA
Organism: Nyctereutes procyonoides; assembly: GCF_905146905.1. Classification (NCBI taxonomy): domain Eukaryota; kingdom Metazoa; phylum Chordata; class Mammalia; order Carnivora; family Canidae; genus Nyctereutes; species Nyctereutes procyonoides. Next base: position 3,226 of record NW_026574808.1, on the reverse strand, counting down.
TGCTATATTTTCTCTCAGCGTAGACATTTAAAACACTTATTGAATGAATGAATGAATATAATGAAGAAAAAGTGGCAGATTGGCAGGTGCCACATAAAATAGGAAGTCATGTTGACACATTTTATCTTGTCCATATATTGCAAAGGAAACATTGAAAAATTTTAAGAAAGCAATGACAAGGGCACGTGGGTGGCTGAGTTGACTGAAATCTGACTCATGATTTTGGCTCAGGTCATATCTGAGGGTCATAAGATCAAGCCCTGTGTTGGGCTCTGCACTCAGCTCGGAAGCTGAGTGAGATTCTCTTTCCCTCTTCCTCTGTTCCTTCCCTTGCTCCTCCTCTCTCTCTCCTTCTCTGTGTCTTAAATAAATAAATAAACCTAAAAAAAGGGAGAAAGCAGTGACATAGTCAGATCTAGGGATCTGAAAGATGTCTTTATTATGTGCATGTAATATGGAAAGGAAGAAGAAAAGATTCAAAACAGGGAGTAATTTCATTAGAGTATAAAAGAAATTGGCGAAGGGAATAAAGGACTACATTATATCAAAAAAGCTTTGAGGTTCTTTTAAACTCTTGAGCATATTCCTTCTTTGTCTCCTTTGTCGTCTCATTTCCTTCCCCAATATACCACTTAGTCGAAATGCAACATTAATTGCATTTAAAAAAGACTATTTCGGAGTCAACAGACTTTATAATGGTGAAATGAGACATCATATATAGAATGTCCAATGCAGTTCTTCAAGAAAAGGAAATTCCTTCCTTTACCCTCTTTACATTCCATCCCCAAATGACCTGGAGACAAGAGAGAAATGAATATAAAGTTATTACAGTCTTGAGTTTAGACGAATAAGCACAGTGACAAAAGTATTTAAAAAATAAGAATAAAGTGTTCAAGCTTGGAGAAGTTTACTTGGTGATGTTAAAAGATAGAGAAAAGTCAGCAAATGTGTTTTAATTTTGCCTAAGTTTTGCTTAGTTGCTTAGTTCTGGTCAGATCTCATGCTTTCAAATGATCCCAAATGGACCTTAAAATTTGGATGAATATAGGGATATATGCAAGTAGGAATGGAATGGTATACAGTTTTAGCTATTTATCTAAATGCTTAAAATAAATATAGGATACAAAATCTCTCTATATATATGTGTGTGTATGAATAATTAAAAAAGATATTTCTTAAACAGAATGTAGTCTTGAGATATTTATTCTGATAAACGCAATATGACCCAATGTATCAGTTAAATAATATGTGATAAAATATGTTGGACAAGTTCTTTAGTTTCTATTTTACATGCCGCAAATCTATTCATGTATATAGGGTTCAAGATAAAATAGAAGACCTGTGTATCACAAGGACATTCAATGAATATATTAGAAAATGTAATCACAAAAATACTGAAGATACAGGTCCTGCAAAATGCTATGCAGTTTTGCTGAGTGTGTAGGACCTGTATTTTCTGAAAATGTAGAGTCCCTCTGTGCATTATTTAACTTTCTTAGCAATGAATTGCAAGGACTGGAGTTACAGAATGATTTCTTTATAGGAGAGAATATGGGAAGTGACACAGAAGGAGACAATGGCAAATGAGAAGGGAAATTTCTTCTCTGTTTCTCTCTCTGTAAATGCATATTTCTAGTGCAGGGAGCACACTTAGCTGAATGATTGATAATTTATTAGCATAAGGTTTATCCGGAAAAAAAGGAAATGAAAAGAAAATTTGCATGTACTGTTACAATTCTTTTTCTGTATTATATATTGATTTTTATTTATTTATTTTTCCCAACCCTAACTATATCCAGCTTTATTAAAGATACTTTTCATAAACAATCATGGTATTTCAGGCAGGACATGGGCAGACAGTCAGTAACAGTATACAACAATTTTCCAACCCCCTTCTTAGTGGACTACCGAAATTAGAAAGCCATAACAAAACCCAATGAAGTCTTCATTTGATGAAGGCAAAGAGGGAGAAGAGGACATAGAGCTGAATTTTAGTTTTTCCACACCACAAGGCGTTTGTGCCAAGGTGGCTCATGTGTGTCAACATGAAGGAATCCCTCCTTCTGGCAACCAAGAGGAAATTTCTCAAAACTAGAAGGGAGAGGTGTTTCCTCCTGTATCAGTCTAGCTTCAGAGGTATTCTATTAGTGGCATGTGCCCTTGCCCCTGAACAACAATGCAGTGTTCTGTGTGTTAACAACATAGCTGAAAAAAAAGTAAAACAAAATCCTGCATGGTTACAAAACTTGGTAAAAAATAATATTTCAAACTGGACAGTCACTAGAAGTACACTGTTATCAAAAATGCACACACTTGGCATCTTCAGCACCTTTAGCTTCATGTGGCTGGTCTGTTTTGCCCTCTCTGGTTTTTGCAGGGTTATCCTCATCTTTCCCAGCATCAGATTTCCACTTTGTCCCTTTGGGTACCTTCTCTCCCTTTTTCGGAGGAGCCTGGGCTCTGGCTTTGGAGGAACAGGTTTAATAGATAACCTTGCAGACCTTCTTTTGGCTTTATCTCGTTTCGCACCTCCTTTGGCCTTTCTCTTGGACATGGTGGTGACAGCGGTGTGAGGGAGGCGCTGGATGCAGGGATACAATAGTGGGCAGGCGCTGGTGGGTCCGGGTGTCATTCTTGCCTCTTCTTCTCATTGCTTGTATTGATTTTTAATATTTGTATTTTTCTTTGTAGCCTTAGGTGATTTACTCTCTATTAATAACAGATCAATAAATTCTCATAATTTAAATATTTTCATAGTGATTCTCATGTGAATATGATTATGAACAAACATAATGAGTGAATCGTAATCATTTCTTGTGTTGGGAAAGTAAGGAAAGATCAATTCATGTTTGGACTTCTGTCACTGGAGAGTGGGTGAAATGGATAAAGAAGCTCAAAAAGTACAAAATTCCAGTTATAAAACAAATAAGTCACGGGGATATAATGTACAACATGGTAACTATAGTTAATAGTACTGTATTGCATATCTTGAAGTTGCTAAGAGAGTAGTTTTCATCGCAAGAAAAAAAATTTTGTACTATGTATGGTAATGGATTTTAACTACAACTTATTATAGTGATCATTTTGCAATACATACAAATATTGAATGATAATGTCATATGCCTGAAACTAATATAATATTAAATGTCAATTATATCTTGATTACAAATAATAATATACAATATTATAATTCATAAAAGCCAATTGGATGTGTCAAGAACTTTAA
>NW_026574807.1:0-9032 GCF_905146905.1 Nyctereutes procyonoides | reverse complement strand
GGCCTGAACCCAGTTAGAGTCTCTGGACTGCACTTCATTCCTCTTCACTGAGGGAGCCCAGTTCAGGATGAACGAGGAGCAGATACTGCCGGGGGGGGGGGGAAGGAGGACATTTGTACACTGATCACCCCACTAACTTCAAGTTACAGGTGGCAGTTCAAGGGGGCTCCTCAGAGGGGCATCTTCCCCTCCCACTGTTCATGCCTCTGGCCCTAGTCCCCTTTCAGCAGCACATTCTCACAGAGGGAGGTACAACCACAGGTTTGTCTGCCTCCCTGTACTTCAGCACACATTAGATGCCTAATAAGTGTAGGGTGCTCGGCCTCCAAGGCAGATGCGTGGGTGAGCCATGGGCTTGGCCGCACACAGTGAGTTGCCCTCCCCCACCCAAGGACCAGGGCCTGTCCATTTGTCTATCGGTTCTGTCTCATTTAATCGACACAGGAACTCTGCATCAGTCCTTCTCAGGGTCTATCTCCATAGTCTGCAGCTGGACAGTGAAAGCAAGGGTTTCAGGAACTGGACAGGTTGATGTGGTTGGTAAGTGATGGAGCTGAGATTTGGACCCCGACCATACAAGCCCACATCAGGGAAAGGCAGGTCTGGGGCAGATGACAACAGAAAGCAAGCCTGCCCTGGCCCCATCCTGGGTGCCCAGCTGCTCACGACGTCTATGGATGTCAACTGCTCTGCCACCAGTTTGGGAGAGAAGTCCATGAACCCGGGCTTCTCCTCATGCAGCTTGTGCTCGGGGGTTATGCACCAGTGGCAGGTCGCCTCTGGGGCTGGAGGTGGCTCTGTCTTTATGCTTAGGGAAGGAGTGACAATCCCCAGGAAAGCTGGTGGTGGAACTGACTGCAGCTCATGACCTGGTACACATGAAGAAGGCACAGGCTCTTGTTCCAGGTCTGGAACAGCTGATGGAGGAGATGCTGGAAGGAGCCGTGGAGCTGGCACTGGGACAGGATAAAGAGAAATGTTTGTCAATGAGATTGACTTGCCCCATGATCTTCCAAAAACAGGGCAGATTCCATGGCCAATAGAGAAACACCCAGCCCCTGAACCCCATCCCAGATAGTCTTTCCAGCTTGCAATCCCCTTACCCTCTGATTCTGTGTCTGCCTCAGTGAACTGCAGAAGTTCCCGTGGCATCATGATAATGGGAGCATGGCAATTCAGGTTATACAAATTTGCCTGCACCCAGGCCCCCTTTACTTCTTAACAGGCACAGTGCAGGGACTGCCAGGTGTCCTGCAGTTTCTGGTCAGGCCAGGTACCCAAGATGGGAGAGAGGGTGCTGGGGAGAGTCATATGCGGAGCAGCATCAGAGCATGGTCTTTCATGCCACATGGTACTCCCATAGCACCATTCTTTCTGTGTGGGTCCCAGAGAATGACTTCCAACCCCCCTGTTGCTGTCCTTGCAGTGGACAACCTGGTCGTCCAGAAAACCTGTGAGTCTGGTTTTTCTACTTATCCTCTTTTCTCAATGGCCAAGGGCCTCGTCTACTCCATCCTCCATTCACACCGTTATCGGGGCTTAGGTTTGTGGCAGATCGGTGAGTGGTCTGCTCACCAAAGCTTCTGTTCTTGGCCCCAGTTGTGGAGGTCAGAAGAGGTGGTAGAGGGAGGTGTAGGAAGAGCAAGATGGGACAGTTGAAGGGATGGATGTTTGAGGCACCGAATCGGCCCAGACTGTGCTCCGCTTCCCAGAGGGCTTGGGACCCCATCTACAGCTCTCTTTGACTCATTTGCCTCTTCACAGGAAGCTCCCAAAATGAAGCCGTCCCAATGGAAATCAAGAGAGCTATGAGATCCATGGCTCTGAGAGTCACTCCCCAGCCACAAACCCTTAGTCTCCCAATGTGCTTTGTGGAGGAATTAAGGTTCTCCTTCTGAATCCAAGGATCAATCAAAGTTTTACTTTATCTTTCCCAAAAATTTTTAAGGATATGTATTAATTAGAGAAAGAGAGAAAGAGAGCGGAGACAGAGTGAATAAGCATGGTGAGCAGGCTCCCCACTCAGCAGGGAGTCCAATGTAGGGCTCAAACACAGGACCCTGGGATAATGACCTGACCTGATGGCAGAGGCCTACCTGACTGAGCCACCCAGTGCCCTTACTTGGTCTTATCATCCATGATAATGGTCCAAACATGGGTGGATCCATTCATCCCTTGAGGCGGCCATGAAGATGTCACATCTAACAAACTATGGACATGTGTGCCTATGACATGCAGAGTGATTGACTGACACTCTGATTAGTCTTGGGACTGAGACACTATATCTTCTTTATTCCTTCAATTATCTCAGTGACTAGAAATGTGTCTGCAATACTAGGTGCTTAATATGTATTAATGGATGAAGGACTCCCAACCAGCACTTTCTGTATACTGATTGGACCTTGAGCTGCTCGGCCTTCCCCCAGTGACCTCTACTCTGGCCACATAAAGGACAAGTATCAGGACCAGTTCGGTGGAATCTCAGAAGTCCTTTGCAAACAGGAAAACGGCCTGCTTTGCATGTGCTTCTGTAAAACCAGAAGTGCCACAGGCCCATGAGGGTTGATGAGGAGAGCTTCTTCACGGGAGAGACAACTGCCACACAGGAAGATGCCCAGCAGCCCTTTCTACAGAGCCAGGCACCAGATAAGTCTATGCCATGTTTTCTCTCAAGATTTCCCACAGTAGCCCAATGAGGTTCATCCTCTTACCCCAGCACTTTTCAGAGGAGGAAAAGGAAGCTCAGAGAGGTGCAGTGACATTCCCAAAACATACTGGTAGTAGAGGTGAGCCCCCCGCCCCCTGTCCTGTGTATGGGGTGGTCACTCACCTGGGAATTGCTGGCCCAGGACCTGTTGGGCTATGGTGAACACCTGGTAGAGACAGGAAATGACTGGGTTGTTTGCGAGGCTTCTGTCCTGGAAGGATGGTCCCAAGGACTGTAGAAAATCATCCATTCTCCCTTCTCTGAGCGTCAGCATGGTCCTGGCCTCACCCAGGGATAGGGTTGATTCCTTTTCACACCAGAGACACAAGGAGGGGCCCTGTAGTCAGCTTCCAAACCATGAACCACTGGGAAGATCAGGGTCTGGCACTCAGACCAGAGACTCCCATCCCCTCGGGAAGTTGTACAGGACAAGGGACTTGAGTGCCCACACAGAAAAAGGTTCGAGGCTTCAAAGTACCATCGGTTTTAGGGAAGACATGGTAAACTATTGGTAACTTCAACACATTCTGTTAGCTGAGCAACAACAGCATTACTCTCAACTAATAGCTTTTATGAAGACCAGTATGCCACTGAGTCTTCAGTTATATCCCCACTGCCGATAGAACACAGAGGGCTAGACCCTCAAATGCTGCTCAAGATCACATACACTGGGGCTGAGAAGAGACCAGAGCATGGGCTGCATGGGATTTCCCTTAAGCTGATGTGGCTTAATCTGTTTCTGATCTAGGGAGGAAGGGTCAGGGGAAAACTACCTTCTCCTGCAGGGTCCAAGGGTGTCAGTTGTTTCTAGCCTGGGTTCTGGTCTTGCTCTGATCATCTCTGGGTCTTGAGTTTGACCATGAATGTGAACCTGTTCTCACCGCAGACCTTCAATGGATGTCGGTGGCCTGATGATGCCCCTGTGCTTGTCAGGGGAGATGGAGGAGTTGAACTCTTGGAGCAACTCATCCAAGATTTCCTGGGTGGATCATTACAAAAAGAGCCAGCTACTGGTGCCAGGAGGCATCAGAGGCCTTCCCCTAATCTGGGGTTCCAGGTTATGGCAGATCTAGCAACCAAAACAGTCTGTGGGGACACATAAGGTGTTCCTTGCAGCACTGCAGAAATGGCAAGAGAATGGCGGCAGGTCAAGTGCCAAGGGCCTTGAAAGTCTGAATTCCTGTGGCAGACGGCCTCATTTATGGAGTACTACAAAGATCTATAGGGATACAGCTCATGACCTGTTGGGCCTACAATGATTTGATGTGTTCTGAGAGATGATGTGTTATTGAGAAACATATAGAATCTATAGAGAGAAACTATATAAACATATATGAAAACATATAGAATGGCTTCATCCCACCCTTCCTTTTGTATTAAATCACCCTCTTTAGTGTGATGATCTGGAAGGGCTCGGAGAAGGTCTGCAGGGACAGTGGAGCTGGCTTCTACACAGGATATCTGAGACGAGTAGGTGAAATAATAAAAACAGAAGTAAAACGCAAAGATACTCATGGCTTTGTGAAAAACAAAACAAAACAACTCCCCACCAACTCCTCAAAAACATGAAATATATTCTGCACCATTCCAACGCAGGTGAAGAGTGTCTTCCCACATCATATGTAGCTGGAGGCTAGGCATGGAGGTTCAGATCTTTCAGATCTCTTTGTGGTTGGGCCTGTGAGACACTTATGTGGAACCACTATGGGAGGGCCCCAGTTTTCTCTCCATGCTTGTGTGGGGACCATATTTCTGTGGTGAGCCCTCTTCCCTTTCTCACCTCAGAACAGCACTGATCCCTGTTTGTCTGGTGCACCTGATCATTGTCTAGGGAGTTGGAATAGTTGAAGCCACAGACCATCTCCTCCAAGATCTCCTGGGTGCAGCTCTGCAAATACAGTGCCCCATATATACAGGGCCAAGAGACATTAGGGTCCTCCCTCGACATCACCCCGAAGGGGACACCCCCATTAGAAATCGTGTTCTCCTGTTCAGGCCAGAGGGGCAGCTGTGGAGACATCTGGCAAGGAGGAAGCCAGATGAAAGAGGCTCTTGGGCTCATGACTAACATATTGGAAGTTGAGCTTGGTCCCCAGAACTCACCTTCTAATCTTGCCTGCTATGACCTGGGGTCTGAACACAAAAGATGTGTCGGGCTTCCAACACCTGGCAGCTGGTTTGTGCCCAGGAAGGGCATGTTCCTCTCCTCTGTCCCCTCTACACACACCCCACACACATACACACACAGACCAGACACACTCACACACACATAAACACACAGACACACACACAATGAGGTATAAGAGGTGCGAGCCTACTCAAATGAGATCACAGTGTGCCTGCTCTCCAATGGCCTCCCCAAGTTGCCTTGTGGTACCTGTTGAGGTCTCCCACCACATAACCAGAAGCTTCGGAGAAGAAGGCCGAGCTGACGTTGACAGCTACATGAATGTCTCTCACTCTGGACTCTCCTGAGCCCAGAGCCCCTAAAAGTAGGACAACTTGTTCTCTTGACCGTCTCCAGTAAAGTGAGCTGTTATAGAATGCAGGTGCCTGGTTACCAGAGTTCTAAATCAGTTGTGGGCCTGTCACCAAGAAAGTGATGTCACTTTTTCAAGATTCTGGGACCTGGGCCCCTTCCTTCAGTCAGCCATATTCAGAGCCCCTTCTTGGCAGATGACTGCTTACCCCATGCCATCTCCTTAACTGTACATCATGAGCCAAAAAATGCCATAGACACAACTCTCTGAACATGCAAGTAAGGTCTACCTTTGAGGACATGGAGCTGAATTCAGACCTTTATTTCTCTGTTTTCCCAGTGCTGTGTCCTACCTAACCCACTGGGTCTCTCAAATAGTCCACAGTTTCCCAACCTGCACTGTGGGGATCAGCCTAGAATCTACTTCCTAGGCACATCGCCAGGGGTCTATGCATGATATTTATAACACGTGTGGGCTGATATCCTGTGTATCTGAGGCACAAATAAACGGGTGGAAGATTGACCAGAAGGGGTGGGATGAGCCATGGAGTACCACTTGAAAGTGGCCTGGGTTCCAGCAATGTAATATCACAATAGCACGTTCCCTCTGGCCTCATTTCAGTGGGGGCACCACGATGGGGTGGAAATACTCCAAGAGGCAGACATGGTCATCTTCTGTAGTCAAACAAACTGTCCAATTATTTCCTGTTATATTTAGAATGAGACCTTGTTGCCTCGTTTTGGCCTCTGAGGGCCATAGCCTTTACAATGGCTCCCAGGATCCTGACCTGTGGCATAAGTATCCCTGTATCACCCCAAGGTGCTTAGTGACTGGCTTTTGACCAATACAGTACAGCCAACAAGATGGCATGTCACATCTAAGTTCCAATTGGAAATAGCCTTTCACTTCCTATTTGTTTCCTCTCCTATCCCACTAACTCGTGTACCACTGCTTACCCTTTCCCTTTCCCATTTTCTTCTCTATCCCTGAATCAAAAATCAACCAGAGATGTTTTGAGCTGCCATGTACATAGGCCCATGTGGCAGAGAACTGAATCCACTTGACAGAAAATCCTCTGCCAGGCTAGCCTCCCATGAGGCCACAGCCACAGCCTCTGACGTACCTGGAGGTGGAGGAACCAAGCTAATTTGTGCCTGGCTTCCTCATCCACAGAACTGGTGAGAAATTAAATATACAAAGTGTAAGATGCAAGGTCCTGGGGCAATAGAGTAGCAGAGGAACAATACATTACTACCAGTCCACCAGGCCTCAGCATCTCCCCTGCCCTCTTCCCTCTCTTCAGATCCCTCTGCATTTCCCCTCAGCCACGCTGGCTGCCTTTTCCACCTCCTCTGGCCAAACCAGCTTCTGTTAGTATCTTCAGCAGGGGTCCTTTCTTCCCAACACGCTGCACCCAGATGTGTGCAGATCTAAATCCCTTTTGTTATTCTGTTCTCACCAATGTCACCCTCACTGAGACCTTTCTTACCTTTCTCTCCCATGACTCCCCAGCCTTGCTTCCCAGCATACAGTCTTGTGTAGCATACAGCACTTGCTCTTTCTTTCATGGGTTGTTGTTTTTGTGCTTTTGTCCATTTCCAGACTGTAAGTTCCTAAAGGCAGGGAGCTCATGGTATTTTCAGCTCCACCTGGGCCCACCAAGGTATACCTCAGTGCTTAGTGCCTAGTTACCGAATGGATCAATGAGAAGTTCTTTTTTTTTTTTAGATTTTATTTATTTATTCATAGAGATGCAGAGAGAGACAGAGAGAGAGGCAGAGACACAGGCAGAGGGAGAAGCAGGTTTCACACAGGGAGCCTGATGCGGGACTCGATCCAGGGTCTCCAGGATCATGCCCTGGGTTGCAGGCGGCGCTAAACTGCTGCGCCACTGGGGCTGCCCAATGAGAAGTTCTTGAAAGCCATCTCCCCTTTCAACTACCTCGACTGCAGGGAGAGATGCCACTAAGAGTTTCAAGTTGGGTCTGGGAAAGGGGGAGAACCACAAATGGCCTCTGCAGGAGTCTTTTCTCTGCAGTTCCTCCAGCAGAAGTCCCTAGATACCATTGCAGAGAGGCCTCCTGCATCGTGCTCTTCAGCTCTAGCATTACAGCCCCAGGCAGGTACACCACCAAAGAAAAGAACAGTTTTATTTGGGTGTCCTTAAGGCAGTGTCTTTCCAGAATCACAAGGGCAAAGGAGCAGGACCTGTGGGCTCCAAGGACAGAGTAAAGGACCTCAGAAGCCTCCCTTTCATCCCTTTCCTGTCCTCTCCATTAGTATCCTCTTTACAAATATGAGACTGCACCTTAGCCAGAAGAGTGACCCTGCACCCATCCATGCCTATCTAAATGAGTATCCTGAAGGTCCTGTGGAGACTGGTCTTGTCCCTGGAACCCAGACGCAGTGCACAATGCTCTGGCATTTTCCTAGAGAAAGTGAACACATGATAAACAGGTAGACAACATGACTAACCATCAGAAAAATGCAAGCCAAGAACACAATGAGACATCACATCACATCCATTGCAAGGGCTATCATAGAAAAGATAAGAGATAAAGAGATGCTGCTGAGAATGTGGAGAAAGGGAACCCTTGGGCACTGTTGTTGGGATCCCACATTGGTACAGTTGCTATGCAAAACATATGGTGGTTCCTTAAAATTTAAAAATAGGGCTACCATAGTATTGAGCATTTCCACTTCTGGGACCATATCCATAGAAAACAGAATATGTCTAGGAAATGCTTGCACCTCCATTATCGAGAAGCACTGTGTTCAACAACCAAGACACGAGAACTTCCGTGCCCATCAACAGTGACTGGATAAAGCAGTGTTAGCTGTAGAATGGAATAGGAGTCAGCCATAGGAAAGGAAATCCTGCTATGTGTGATAACGGTACTGGACTTCGAAGGCAATATGCCAAGTGAAATGAGTGAGACAGAGAATGGCAAATATATATATAGATATATATATATATATATATTCCCTAATATGTGGAATCTAAAACAGAAGAAAGAAGAAAAAACTAATTCAGAAAAAGGGATGAGATTGAAGTAACCAGAATGGTGATTGAGGGAAAGGTGAAAAGGTACAAACTTTGAATTTTAAGGTAAAGAAGTAATAGCGATTTACAGTACAACATGACAACTCCAGTGATACTGCTTTATAGTGTATCTGAGAGGTGGCAAGAGAATAAATATAGAGAGTTCTCATCACAACGAAAATTCTTTTTTATTTATTTTTGTATCTATAAGAGATGATGGTATTTAACCAAACTGATTCTGGTAATTGTGTCACAATATGGGAATGTAAACTCATTATGTTGTTTACCTTCAACATGCACAGTGCTCTATGTCAATTATATCAATAAAAGTGGGGCCAACTGTATTGTAACATTCATAATGAGGTTCAGAAAAGTTGACTTGGTAAAAGTAATGACACCGAAACAAAACGTTAAACAGTAGACCCTGTCTGTAGCCATTAGATTATATGGATAAAATTTTTCCCAAAAGACATGACTGCGGGAGGAAAGGGAAGAGGAAGGAAGAGCAGCATATTTATATTTATATTTTCCATTCAGCACATCCTCTCTGTTTAACTAGATCTTGCCTTCCTAATGGGTGTTTGCATCGGTTCTTAAAGTTCAGCTCCTGGGGCTGGCATTCATGACTCTTCCATAAGCTCTATTTTCCCAAGGCAATGGACAGAAGACTTCAATGAGACATTAGCATCTGAATAGGTCAGGAGTCCTGATATTTAGTATGCCAAAGATTTGTAATTTTTATTCATTCAATTATAAATCAATTATAAATCAAAAGTATCTGGGCTTTTATCAGCTCTTGAGG
>NW_026574806.1:0-9009 GCF_905146905.1 Nyctereutes procyonoides | reverse complement strand
TCTATAGATGGCTTTTGGTAGTATTGACATTTTAACAATAACAATGAGCTATCACTTCACACCTGTTAGAATGGCTATCATCAAAAAGAAAAGAGATAGCAAATGTTAATGTGGATATGGAGAAAAGGAAACTCTTGTGCACTGCTGGTGGGAGTGGTAAATGTAAAACAAAAGCCACTATAAAAAACAGGATGTAAGATCCTCAAATGCTTAAAAATAGAACTATTGTATAATTCAGCAATTCCACTTCTGAAGGTAATGAAAATATTAGTTTGAAAACATATCTGTACCCCCATGTTCATAGCAGTATTATTTACAATAGTCAAGACATGGAAACAACGTAAGAAACCGTCAATAGATGCATGAAGTGTGTGTGTGTGTGTGTGTATTATTCAGCCATTAAAACTGAGGAAATCCGGGGATCCCTGGGTGGCGCAGCGGTTTGGCGCCTGCCTTTGGCCCAGGGCGTGATCCTGGGGATCCGGGATCGAGTCCCACGTCGGGCTCCCGGTGCATGGAGCCTGCTTCTCCCTCTGCCTGTGTCTCTGCCTATCTCTCTCTCTGTGACTATCATAAATAAATAAAAATTTAAAAAAAAAAAAAAAAAAAACTGAGGAAATCCTACCATTTGCAACAACAGGGATGGGGCTTGAAAAAATTATGGTAAGTAAAATAAGTCAGAGAAAGACAAATATTATATGATCTCACTTATGGTGAAATCTAAAAAACAAAAACAAAGAAACAAACAAAAAAACTGAAATAATAGAAAAAGAGCTCAGACCTGTAGTTACCAGAGGTGGTGGTGGAGAGGGTGGTTGGAGGAGGTGGCCAAAAGATGCAAACTTCCAGTTATAAGATAAATAAGTCTAGAGATGAAATGCCCAGCTTGATGATTTTGCATGCTACATTACCTAGCAAAAAGCTTTACATACTATTGTACGATATGTAAGAAAGTTAAGAGAGCAAATCTTGAGTTCTCCATATAGGCAAATAGAGAGTAGCTGAATCTATGGTGGTAATCATTTCATAATATGTGTAAATCTATCAAACTGTACTCCTTAAACTTATACAGTGATGGATATCAGTTATGTCTCAATAATACTGGAAAAAATAAAATTTAAAAACAACCCAACCCATTTTCAGAAATTCAGCTCAAGCGCTATTCCTTTTCAATGAGGGATGTGAGTTTTCATAGAATCCTGCTCTGTTCTTCCATATGTCATATTTGATCACATTCCTGTTTTCTATTTCCCTGACTGCTTTTATCAGTCCAGTGCTTGATACAGGCGAATGGCCCTGACATTTAAAGCAGAAGAGCTTTAATACCATGAACTTGGCCTTCAGAATCACATTTTCCAGCCAGAAATCCCCAACCCAACACATTTTTAAGCTTTAAACCATTGATTTAGAAAATCATAATAGAAAGCAACATTTACTTCTTTAAATCCCACCCTGTTTTCTATTAGTATGAGCTATCTAACACAATCAAAATATATTATTTAGAGAATTATTTAAACACAGACTGATTATGTTTCGATATAATGGAATATACCTTTTCAATTGTGTTAATTCAATACTTGCAAAGATATTCCTCTTTTTTTCAAGCCAATATCAAATTACAATCATTTGCATGTTGTAAGTTCATTAATTTCTTTAGGAATATGCACTTTTTTTGCACATTTTGAATAGTCATTCAATACTCAAAATTAAAGAAATTTCTATTTTTGACGCTTGATTATATTAAATATTATACTCGATTCTATGTGCAACAGTAAATGCTGTTATATTTGCTGTTTAAAAATTATTTAAAGTATCTAATTTTGGAAAAAATATCATGTTCAATAGATAAAATGAATTGCTTTAATTTGCTAAATATATTTTGTTTATTAAGTAATCTATAATTAATTATATCCATCCTTTGTTGAGAAAATACAAATTCCAATGGAGAGAAAATAAATAAAGGAAAGCTTTCTTCCATCTGTCCCATATTACTTCCTATACTGCATAAATGTAAGAGATGTGTCTGATAGAATACAGAATAAACTAAAATGTGTGACTATATTTATTTAGAATTACTGAATGCACTTTAGTATATAGATGAACTAAATTAATTGTGAAAATGCATCTTATTTAGAATTGCTGAATGTATTCAAATAAAACAAAAATCCATTCAAAATCAAAACATGAATTATTTTTTAAATTACACATGCCATCTTTATCCTTTACTGAAAGGAATAAGAATATTTTGCATAGCGTGACATGCAATTTTAAAGTGTTGGACCCTGGCTCACGGGTGCCAACGTGGCCCGGTGGACGCCCCAGAGACTCAGACCCCAGACAGGCAGATGCAATTAGCAAGAGGGTTTATTGAACGTTTGCGCAAACGGGCTCTCCGCCTCCGAGGAGGAAAAGAGCCCCGATTAGCAATTACAGGTGTCTTTTAAAAGGCAAAAGGAAAGAAACTTCCTAAAGACAAAAGAACAGCGGGAGTCGCATGGCATCCAGGTTGATTTTGGGGAGGGTCAACATGAACCTATTCAGGGACATTCCAATCAGGGTGTGGGGGGGGAAACGGTTTTCTTATTGTAAACAGAATGCTTTTAGTTGCTAAAATTTCAGGAAGAAGACTGGATGGGCTGCCTCTGGATTAGGGCTGGCCCTACTTACAAGGGGGAGGTTTCTTCATTCCCTCCTCTTGTTTGGGCTGATTTTAACCTTAAAATCTTAGGGAACATTTATTTTTTCAGTTTGGAGGGCCCGACATTGCTGAGTTAATACCAGAGCTTGGGTAATAGACAATCTTTCTCGGATGAACTGGAGCAGCCGGTAGAGGACGCAGGGGCCGAAAGTTAGCAGCAGGAGCAGGACAACTAGAGGCCCAGAATGGTAGAGATTAGGGTGGTCAACCAGGGAGACTGATTAAACCAGCTTTCAAACCAGCCCTGCTGGGCCTCCCCGTCCCTTTGTCTTTTATTTAACCTTTCCCTGAGTTTGGCCATGGAGTCTCTGATGACTCCAGAATGGTCTGCATAGAAACCGCATTCCTCTCCCAGGGCCGCACACAGTCCTCCCTCTTTCAGGAATAGTCAATCCAAGCCTCTCCTGTTGTGAAGTGCTACTTCTGAAAGTGAGGGGAGGGACTGTTCTAGCTTAGAAACGGACTGCGCTAGTGTCCGTAGATCCTCAGCTACAGCTGTTTGGAGTTCCATATAACGTCGTGAGCCCTGGATCGGAGCAGCTGCGCCAGGACCCACCCCAGCAGCGACCCCTAGTCCCAACATAACGGCTAAGGTTAGGGAGACAGGTTCGCGCCGAAAACGGGTGGGATGTTTATCATACTGATTTTCTAGAGTTTCAGCAGGGTGATAGAACACCCTGGGTATGATCTGCACCATGACACAGAAGTCGTTTGAGATATTTAGAACCTTAGCCGACACACAGGGGGGGAGGCCTTTGTTGCATGCCCACCAAGTTCCGGGCTGGGGCTCCAGGTAAGAATCAGTCCCCAAAATCGGGGTGGTAGTGTTACAGAGTCTCTGGTAGCCCCGGGGGGGTGTTCCTATGCAGGTTCCCTGTCCTGTAACTTCTGTAAGGCTGAGTTGTGGTTGGGAGTCGGGTGTGACATCCTCCCCATGGGTCTAATCCCAGTCGCCCTGGAGGGCTTTCTTGGTTAGGGGCTCTAGAGGTGTCGAAGTATCCCTCTAGGTCCCATGGGCTAGGGGCCCCTATGGTTAGCTTGCATAGGTCAGGATATAGGTCAGGCCACCAGGTTCCCACGGGGGCGGTCTTAGTTATAGACCAGACCTCGTCACCCCCAGACGTTAGTACCTGCCAGGTTAACCTTTTGAGGGCATGAGGGTCACCTCTGGCGGAGGTGAAGAGCGCTAGGAGAGGTAGGAATATTACAACTGTCATTGAACAATTTTTGAAAGTCTTATCTTGAGCGGGTTTTGGGTGCGGTGGAGCTTCCATTGGAGTGGCTCGTCCGGTCCGTCCTGGCTGGCGTCAGCGGTGCTCGTTGATGGGGCGCGCTTGATGTGTGAGGCGTGGACCCAAGCAGCAATGCCGTCTACCTTTAAGGCGGTTGGGGTGGTCAGTAGGACAGTATATGGGCCCTTCCAGCGGGGCTCAAGCGTCCTGGACTGATGTCTCCTGACGTAGACGGAGTCACGGATCTGGAACGGGTGTGGGCCGGTTGTGTCTCCGGGGCGGTAGACAGCCGCAAGGGGTTTCCAGATCTGGTGCTGGATAATCTGGAGCGCCTTTAGCCTGTCCTGTAAACCGGGAGTGTTAGCAAGAGGGTCAAGAGCAGAATCTAGTAAGTCCGTTACTGGTGGGGGACCTCCATAGAGAATCTCGTAAGGAGTTAGCCCATGGCGCGCGGGAGTGTTCCGGACTCGGAACAGAACCATAGGGAGGAGTTGGACCCAGTCTCTAGTGCCAGTCTCCAATGTCAATTTAGTTAGGGTCTCTTTAATTGTTCTATTCATTCTTTCTACCTGACCTGAGCTCTGGGGTCTGTATGCACAATGTAATTTCCAATTTATCCCCAGTAATCTGGCCACCAACTGACTTACCTGGGAGACGAAGGCGGGGCCGTTGTCCGACCCTATTACCTTGGGCAGTCCAAACCGGGAGAAAATTTCCTCCAGGATTTTCTTGACAACCACCTGGGCGGTTTCTCGCTTGGTGGGGAAAGCTTCTGTCCAGCCATTTCGTAGAAAGCTACTCCCATCGGTGTACCAGGTTGCTTCAGCATCTGGCAAAGGCTGGTCCGTCAAGTCCCCTCTGGTGCCATGGACTTCAGCTAGGATCTGGTGGCAATCATGCATTACTAGGGAGGGGGACTCGGTTTCTGGAAGCAAGGTGGCCGGGTTTAGAGATGTAGCCGTTCCAAACTGTATCCGCTCAGAATTCAGTAACATGGCCTGATAATGGGTGACCCGGGCGTTTGAGAGCCATCGATCAGGGGGCTGGCGGATGACTGTCTCTACGGCGTGGGGGGCCACCACAGTGAGGGGTTGGCCAAAAGTCAACTTGTCTGAGTCTTTTACCAGGACTGCCATAGCCGCTATTATCCGGAGACATGGGGGCCATCCTGCAGCCACGCTGTCTAATTTTTTTGAAAAGTATGCCACGGGCCTTTTCCAGGGTCCCAGTTTTTGAGTTAGGACCCCTTTGGCTATTCCATTATGTTCATCAACATATAGCGTAAAAGGCTTGGTTACATCTGGGAGGCTCAGGGCAGGGGCGGTCAATAAGGCCCTTTTTATTTTGTCAAAAGCCAATTGCTGCTCCTTTCCCCAGTGGTAGGGGGTGTTGGATTTCGTGAGAGGATATAGGGGAGCCGCCATCTCCGCAAACCCGGGTATCCGGAGGCGGCAGAACCCAGCACTGCCGAGGAACTCTCGTAGTCCTTTGGCATTAGTGGGTGCTGGGATCAGGGCTACAGCCTTTTTGCGGCTCTCCGTCAGCCACCTCTGGCCTCCTTCCAGGAGATATCCCAGATAGGTCACTTCTCTCTGGCCTACTTGGGCCTTTTTGGCGGAGGCTCTATACCCCAGTTCTCCCAGTCTCTCAAGCAGGGCCCCCGTACCTTTTACACAATCCTGTTCTGTCCTAGCCGCCAGGAGCAAATCATCCACGTACTGCAGAAGGACGAGGTCCGGATGGCCAACTCGGAAATCTGCCAAATCCCGATGCAAGGCCTCATCGAACAAAGTAGGGGAGTTTTTGAATCCCTGCGGCAGCCTTGTCCAAGTGAGTTGTCCTGAGAATCCCGTCTCAGGATCTTTCCATTCAAAAGCAAAAATAGGCTGGCTTTGAGAGCTTAACCTCAGGCAGAAGAATGCATCTTTTACATCTAACACCATATACCAGACATGGCTTGGGGGTAAGGTGCTGAGCAAGTTGTAGGGATTCGGCACCGTGGGATGTATGTCCTCTGTCCTCCAGTTAACCTCTCGTAAATCTTGTACCGGCCGGTAATCTCCTGTGCCGGGTTTTTTTACGGGTAATAGAGGAGTATTCCAGGGCGACTGGCAAGGTATTAAAATGCCCAATTGTAATAGTCTCTGTATACGTGGCCGAATGCCTTCTTTGGCCTCTTTGCTCATTGAATATTGCCGGATTGATATGGGGGTGGCCGAGGGTTTTAAGTTTATAATTATGGGCGGCTGGTTTACAGCTAGTCCCATTCCGGCCGTTTCCACCCAGGCCTGAGGGTAGTTAGTGAGCCATTCAGAATCTAGGGGCTGCACGGCCGGTGGAGAGTCCTCGTGCAGCCGGTGTTCATCCTCTAGGCGCAAGGTCAGTACCTGGAGGGGCTGCCCTCCCGCGCCAGTAATAGTGGCCCCTTTTTGCTGAAAATGTATCTGGGCCCCTACTTTTGAAAGAAGGTCTCTGCCTAGGAGAGGGTAAGGGCAGTCTGGGACCAGTAAGAAGGAATGCGTTACTTGCCCAGTGCTCAGGTGGACCTTCCGTTCGGTTGTCCATCGATATAACTTGCCTCCAGTTGCCCCCTGAACCCAAGACGTTTTAGAGCTCAAGGGTCCTTTTGCCTCAGTTAAAACTGAATGTTGAGCTCCCGTATCGACCAGGAAGGTCACCGGCTGTCCCCCCACTTTAAGGGTTATCCGAGGCTCGGGGGGGGGGTTCCTGGCCCTGACACCCCTAATCTTCATCTTCTAGGGACAAAACAGGAATGGGCTTCTTTTTAGGTCCCTGCGTTTGGCCCTTCCTTGGGCAATCTTTAACCCAATGTCCTTTTTCCTTGCAGTAGGCACACTGGTCTCGTTCAACCCGTGGTCCTCTTTTGTCTCCCAGGTCCCTACTCTGTCCTGACTTACTCTGCCCTGAGCCCTGTACTACGGTGGCCAGTATAGCCTTCTATTAACCTCTGCAGAAAACCTGCCGGCGTCTCATCTTTTCCCTGCACTATAGCACGTACCTTTGCCAAATTGGTGGGGCGACGCCCTGCCCCTTTGAGACCCGCTAGGAGTACCTGGCGATAGAGACGGAGCCGCTCCCTACCAGCAACAGTGTCGTAGTCCCAGGTCGGGCGAACCAAGGGGAAAACATCCTCAATTTCATTAGGCAGCTGGGTGGGCCTCCCATCCGCCCCCGGGACGTGCTGTCTCTCCTCCGTGGTGAGGAGAGTCTGCAGGAGCTGTTGGCGGTCATCCTAGGTCGGCTGGTGGAGGTGTCCATTGGGTCCTGGCTGGAAGACTAGGGCCTTCACCTGCAAGATAATGTCAATATTATCCTGGGCCACCCGACGTTGAAAGCCGGCCACTCTGAGGAGCAGAAGGTGACCCATCTTCGTCTTCTGACTTCGACCGAGAGATTGTGTGCCCGGCCGGCGACTTCTTTCCAGTGATCTAGAGTGAGGCTTAAAGGGGTGGTTACAGTCTGCCCCATGGGTGTAGAGAAGGGGTGAGCGGTGAGGAGGAGGACAGGAAAGGAAGAAAAACACGGAACGAACAGACGCACACGAACGACAGGACTGGCGCGGCAGATTCAGATGGGAGCGGTCGCGAACCACGACCCTCCCCGAAGAGGAGGGAGTGCCGGGGCTCCGTTCCTCTTCCAGACCACTCCGGAGTCCGACTCCGGAGGGGGACCAGGGGTCTCGGGCACGTCTGCCTCCCCCGCTGGTCCAAATACAGAATACAGAGTACAGCGTCCTGCAGGCACAATACAGACCCGGCACAAAACAGACCCGGCCAGTCAGACAAACGGACGAGACAGATATGACATTTAGCGAGCTCGGTCTTACCTCCTACCGGTCTTAGGATTGAGTCTGGGGCGTCTCAGATCCCGGACGAGCCCCCAAATGTTGGACCCTGGCTCACGGGTGCCAACGTGGCCCGGTGGACGCCCCAGAGACTCAGACCCCAGACAGGCAGATGCAATTAGCAAGAGGGTTTATTGAACGTTTGCGCAAACGGGCTCTCCGCCTCCGAGGAGGAAAAGAGCCCCGATTAGCAATTACAGGTGTCTTTTAAAAGGCAAAAGGAAAGAAACTTCCTAAAGACAAAAGAACAGCGGGAGTCGCATGGCATCCAGGTTGATTTTGGGGAGGGTATTAACCTCTGCAGAAAACCTGCCGGCGTCTCATCTTTTCCCTGCACTATAGCACGTACCTTTGCCAAATTGGTGGGGCGACGCCTGCCCCTTTGAGACCCGCTCGGAGTACCTGGCGATAGAGACAGAGCCGCTCCCTACCAGCAACAGTGTCGTAGTCCCAGGTCGGGCGAACCAAGGGGAAAACATCCTCAATCTCATTAGGCAGCCGGGTCGGCCTCCCATCGCCCCCGGACGTTTTTGCGAGCTTCGAGGTAGACGCGCTGTCTCCTCCGTGGGAGGAGAGTCTGCGGGAGCTGTTGGCAGCCATCCCAGGTCGGCTGCAAGATAATGTCAATATTAAAAGCTCCGTTCCTGGGCCACCCGACGTTGAAAGCCGGCCACTCCGAGGAGCAGAAGGTGACCCATCTTCGTCTTCTGACTTCGACCGAAAGATTGTGTGCCCGGCCGGCGACTTCTTTCCAGTGATCTAGAGTGAGGCTTGAAGGGGTGGTTACAGTCTGCCCCAGGGGGGTAGAGAAGGGGTGAGCGGTGAGGAGGAGGACAGGAAAGGAAGAGAAACACGGAACGAACAGACGCACACGAACGACAGGACTGGCGCGGCAGATTCAGACGGGAGCGGTCGCGAACCACGACCCTCCCCGAAGAGGAGGGAGTGCCGGGGCTCCGTTCCTCTTCCAGACCACTCCGGAGTCCGACTGCGGAGGGGGACCAGGGGTCTCGGGCACGTCTGCCTCCCCCGCTGGTCCAAACACAGAATACAGAGTACAGCGTCCTGCAGGCACAATACAGACCCGGCACAACACAGACCCGGCCAGGCAGACAAACGGACGAGACAGATATGACATTTAGCGAGCTCGGTCTTACCTCCTACCGGTCTTAGGATTCAGTCTGGGGCGTCTCAGATCCCGGACGAGCCCCCAA
>NW_026574805.1:0-660 GCF_905146905.1 Nyctereutes procyonoides | reverse complement strand
AAGGCTTTGGGGCATAACTTGGTTGTCTTCGTCACCAGCCTTTCCTTCTGGCATAGGCCTGGGCAGCCTGGCTGCCTGCAGGCTCTCACATGGGTCTCAGGATCTACCTGCAGGGTCTGGCTCCAGAGAAAATCACAGGACCTGGCAGAGGCACCTTCCTCTCTTAGGGCCGGCAGCCATGGGACCATTTCTTTTCCCACGGGCTAGGCTGTGGTTTAGCCCATTTTCACCCTGGCACTGGCTCCCATGGAAGGGGCTTCCAGGTGCACATGGGTCTCAGAACTTAGTGGTAACTGCCATATGACACACTGAACCCTGGCTGTCCCTGCCCTCCCAGGCTGGGCCCAGCTGGGCTCAGTGTCTATACCCAGGACCTCCTTGGCACAGCTGCTGCAGTGCTCACAAATGGGTTTGAAAAGCAAGAGGAATTGCTGTCTTCAAAAAAGAATTCTTTTGCAAACCTAGAAGCCCAGCCCCCATCTGCTTCACCTTTTTGTGCAACTCCATTTTCATACAGCAAATTGGAGAGAGATTAAGGGAATGTCATGGAATTTGAAAAGTCCAAGAGACACAGGGCACCTTGGAGGACCCTGGGAAATCTGTGATGCCACCCTAACCCCAGCGTGAACTCCTTTGTGAACTGTTTCTGAACCTCTCTGG
>NW_026574804.1:0-9008 GCF_905146905.1 Nyctereutes procyonoides | reverse complement strand
GGACACAGCCCAGGATCCGGCCTCCCCCGGGACAGGCAGAGGCCGGGAGGGCCCAGGACAGCAAGGACGCTCCTGCCCCGAGCTGAGCAGATCAGCGGCCCCGCCCCGGAGCCTCCAGGCCCTGCAGACGGAGAACCGAGAGAACCCCGAGCCCCGTAGTTCCTGCGGAGGCTGAATCCAGACTTCCAGAGTTGCCATAGCAACTGCGGCTGTTCCTCCTGGGGCCCCACGGGGTAAACAACCCCCGCTGAGCCCTGCAGCAGGCAGGGGCAGAGCAGCTCCCCCACGTGCTAACACCTGAAAATCAGCACAGCAGGCCCCTCCCCCAGAAGACCAGCTGGACGGACCAGTGATACTCCCCCGTGTTCCAATACAACTTGTTTTTGGCCACTCTGCACTGAGCAAAATGACTAGAAGAAAAACCTCACCTCAAAAGAAAGAATCAGAAACAGTCCTCTCTCCCACAGAGTTACAAAATCTGGATTACACTTCAATGTCAGAAAGCCAATTCAGAAGCACTATTATACACCTACTGGTGGCTCTAGAAAAAAGCATTAAGGACTCACGAGGCTTCATGACTGCAGAATTGAGATCCAATCAGGCAGAAATTAAAAATCAATTGAATGAGATGCAATCCAAACTAGAAGTCCTAACGACGAGGGTTAACGAGGTGGAAGAACGAGTGAGTGACATAGAAGACAGGTTAATGGCAAAGAGGGAAACTGAGGAAAAAAGAGACAATCAATTAAGGGACTATGAAGACAGATTAAGGGAAATAAATGACAATCTAAGGAAGAAAAACCTTCGTTTAATTGGGGTTCCCGAGGGCCCCGAAAGGGACAGAGGGCCAGAATATGTATTTGAACAAATCCTAGCTGAAAACTTTCCCAATCTGGGAAGGGAAACAGGCATTCACATCCAGGAAATAGAGAGATCCGCCCCCTAAAATCAATAAAAACCGTCCAACACCTCGACATCTAATAGTGAAGCTTGCAAATTCCAAAGATAAAGAGAAGATCCTTAAAGCAGCAAGAGACAAGAAGTCCCTGACTTTCATGGGGAGGAATATTAGGGTAACAGCAGACCTCTCCACAGAGACCTGGCAGGCCAGAAAGGGCTGGCAGGATATATTCAGGGTCCTAAATGAGAAGAACATGCAACCAAGAATACTTTATCCAGCAAGGCTCTCATTCAAAATGGAAGGAGAGATAAAGAGCTTCCGAGACAGGCAGGAACTGAAAGAATATGTGACCTCCAAACCAGCTCTGCAAGAAATTTTAAGGGGGACTCTTAAAATTCCCCTTTAAGAAGAAGTTCAGTGGAACAATCCACAAAAACAAGGACTAAATAGATATCATGATGACACTAAACTCATATCTGTCAATAGTAACTCTGAACGTGAACGGGCTTAATGGCCCCATCAAAAGGTGCGGGGTTTCAGACTGGATAAAAAAGCAGGAGCCATCTATTTGCTGTCTACAAGAGACTCATTTTAGACAGAAGGACACCTACAACCTGAAAATAAAAGGTTGGAGAACCATTTACCATTCAAATGGTTCTCAAAAGAAAGCAGGGGTAGCCATCCTTATATCAGATAAACTAAAATTCACTCCGAAGACAGTAGTGAGAGACGAAGAGGGACACTATATCATACTTAAAGGATCTATCCAACAAGAGGACTTAACAATCCTCAATATATATGCCCCGAATGTGGGAGCTGCCAAATACTTAAACGAATTATTAACCAAAGTAAAGAAATACTTAGATAATAATACACTTATACTTGGTGACTTCAATCTAGCTCTCTCTACCCTTGATAGGTCTTCTAAACACAACATCTCCAAAGAAACGAGAGCTTTAAATGATACACTGGACCAGATAGACTTCACAGATATCTACAGAACTTTACATCCAAACTCAACTGAATACACATTCTTCTCAAGTGCACATGGAACTTTTTCCAGAATAGACCACATACTGGGTCACAAATCGGGTCTGAACCGATACGAAAAGATTGGGATCGTCCCCTGCATATTCTCAGACCATAACGCCTTGAAATTAGAACTCAATCACAAGAAGAAGTTTGGAAGGACCTCAAACACGTGGAGGTTAAGGACCATCCTGCTAAAAGATAAAAGGGTCAACCAGGAAATTAAGGAAGAATTAAAAAGATTCATGGAAACTAATGAGAATGAATATACAACTGTTCAAAATCTTTGGGATGCAGCAAAAGCAGTCCTGAGGGGGAAATACATCGCAATACAAGCATCCATTCAAAAACTGGAAAGAACTCAAATACAAAAGCTAACCTTACACATAAAGGAGCTAGAGAAGAAGCAGCAAATCGACCCGACGCCCAGCAGAAGAAGAGAGTTAATTAAAATTCGAGCAGAACTCAACGAAATTGAGACCAGAAGAACTGTGGAACAGATCAATAGAACCAGGAGTTGGTTCTTTGAAAGAATTAATAAGATAGATAAACCATTAGCCAACCTTATTGAAAAGAAGAGAGAGAAGACTCAAATTAATAAAATCATGAATGAGAAAGGAGAGATCACTACCAACACCAAGGAAATACAAACGATTTTAAAAACATATGATGAACAGCTCTACGCCAATAAATTAGGCAATCTAGAAGAAATGGACGCATTCCTGGAAAGCCACAAACTACCAAAACTGGAGCAGGAAGAAATAGAAAACCTGAACAGGCCAATAACCAGGGAGGAAATTGAAGCAGTCATCAAAAACCTCCCAAGACACAAGAGTCCAGGGCCAGATGGCTTCCCAGGGGAATTCTATCAAGCGTTTAAAGAAGAAATCATACCTATTCTACAAGTGTCCTCCTTAATACTCACCACCCATTTTGCACCCCCACCCCCACAGCCTACCTGCTGTCCAGTAACCCTTTATTATTTATAGTTAAGTGTCTGTTGCTTGGTTTGCCTCTTTCTTTTTTTCCCTCATATTCATCTGTTTTATTTCTTAAATTCCACATATCAGTGAAATATATATATATATATCAATTATATATATAATCAATATATATAATATATATTTATATATATTCCTCCTTATCCATTCATCAGTCAGTGGACATTTGGGCTTTTCCCATAATTTGGTTATTGTTGATAATACTGTTATAAACATTGCCGTGCATGTATGCTTTTGGATTAGTATTTTTGTATCCTTTCGATAAATACCTGGCATTTCAATTGTTGAATCATAGGGTAGGTCTATTTTTAACTTTATGAGGAACCTCCATACTGTTTTCCTCAGTGGCTTCATCAGTTTGTAATCCCACTAACAGTGCAGGAGGGTTCCATTTTCTCTGTATCACTCATCATCAGAGAAATACAAATCAATACTCTAATGAGATACCACCTCACACCCGTAAGAATGGCTAAAACTAACAACACAGGAAACAACAGATAGTCGCATGGCACTATATTTTGATTTAGGTTTTGCAGTGCTTTAACAAAGAACCTTCAGTTCTGTGATTTATATTGTCAGTTTTCAAAGGGAAATGGTCTTGTGCTTATTGTACCATTGTCTTTAATAAGCAGTAATTGGAAATCCCCTCCAAAGCCCATCATTAATGGAATGATTTAAAATGGAAATCTGTATGTGCTCCTAGGGTAAAGTAAGATATATTATTAAATTTTAAAATGTCATTGTATTTTAAATAGGCTATTATCATATTTGTGAAAAATTATGCACCCATATACAAATTTCAGATGCATTTCAGAGAATGAAAGAAATATTAAGGTATCAGATTCTAGATAAAATGCTGGAAAAATGCTTCCCAAAATGTAGTTGTTAATTAGCTAGGAACTTCAAATCAGAAAATCATTAATGTTACATATATAGTTGTAAAGGAACTCAGAAAATAATGTGTAAGTAACTAGCAGCTTGTGATAGTAATAGCCTATACTGGTTTATTATCTACAACATAAAACATTTAGAGTTGCAGTAATAGCAATATTATTGATTACAATCTAATTAATATTATTACATTAATAGAATATATAACATATTATTAATTAATCTATTACAGGGAGGAGGGGCTAGATGGCGGAAGAGTAGGGCCCCCAAATCACCTGTCCCCACCAAATGACCTAGATAACCTTCAAATCATCCTGAAAATCTACGAATTCAGCATGAGATTTAAAGAGAGACCAGCTGGAACGCTACAGTGAGAAGAGTTCGCGCTTCCATCAAGGTAGGAAGACGGGGAAAAAGAAATAAAGAAACAAAAGGCCTCCGAGGGGGAGGGGCCCCGCGAGGAGCCGGGCTGAGGCCGGGGCGAGTGTCCCCAGGACAGGAGAGCCCCGTCCCGGAGGAGCAGGAGCTGCACCAACCTTCCAGGACGGGCGGAAAGGGGCTCGCAGGGAGTTGGAGCAGGACCCAGGAGGGCGGAGATGCCCTCGGGCTCCCGGGGACACTAACAGACACCTGCGAGCGCAGGAGAGTGCCCCGAGCTCCCTAAGGGCTGCAGCGCGCACGGCGGGGCCCGGAGCAGCTCGGAGGGGCTCGGGCGGCGGCTCCGCGGAGGGGGCTGCGGGGCGGGAGCGCGAATCCAACAGCGCAGGCCCGGGAGCACAGGGCGCCGGGACACAGCCCAGGATCCGGCCTCCCCCGGGACAGGCAGAGGCCGGGAGGGCCCAGGACAGCAAGGACGCTCCTGCCCCGAGCTGAGCAGATCAGCGGCCCCGCCCCGGAGCCTCCAGGCCCTGCAGACGGAGAACCGAGAACCCCGAGCCCCGTAGTTCCTGCGGAGGCTGAATCCAGACTTCCAGAGTTGCCATAGCCACTGCGGCTGTTCCTCCTGGGGCCCCACGGGGTAAACAACTCCCGTTGAGCCCTGCAGCAGGCAGGGGCAGAGCAGCTCCCCCACGTGCTAACACCTGAAAATCAGCACAGCAGGCCCCTCCCCCAGAAGACCAGCTGGACGGACCAGTGATACTCCCCCGTGTTCCAATACAACTTGTTTTTGGCCACTCTGCACTGAGCAAAATGACTAGAAGAAAAACCTCACCTCAAAAGAAAGAATCAGAAACAGTCCTCTCTCCCACAGAGTTACAAAATCTGGATTACACTTCAATGTCAGAAAGCCAATTCAGAAGCACTATTATACACCTACTGGTGGCTCTAGAAAAAAGCATTAAGGACTCACGAGGCTTCATGACTGCAGAATTGAGATCCAATCAGGCAGAAATTAAAAATCAATTGAATGAGATGCAATCCAAACTAGAAGTCCTAACGACGAGGGTTAACGAGGTGGAAGAACGAGTGAGTGACATAGAAGACAGGTTAATGGCAAAGAGGGAAACTGAGGAAAAAAGAGACAATCAATTAAGGGACTATGAAGACAGATTAAGGGAAATAAATGACAATCTAAGGAAGAAAAACCTTCGTTTAATTGGGGTTCCCGAGGGCCCCGAAAGGGACAGAGGGCCAGAATATGTATTTGAACAAATCCTAGCTGAAAACTTTCCCAATCTGGGAAGGGAAACAGGCATTCACATCCAGGAAATAGAGAGATCCGCCCCCTAAAATCAATAAAAACCGTCCAACACCTCGACATCTAATAGTGAAGCTTGCAAATTCCAAAGATAAAGAGAAGATCCTTAAAGCAGCAAGAGACAAGAAGTCCCTGACTTTCATGGGGAGGAATATTAGGGTAACAGCAGACCTCTCCACAGAGACCTGGCAGGCCAGAAAGGGCTGGCAGGATATATTCAGGGTCCTAAATGAGAAGAACATGCAACCAAGAATACTTTATCCAGCAAGGCTCTCATTCAAAATGGAAGGAGAGATAAAGAGCTTCCGAGACAGGCAGGAACTGAAAGAATATGTGACCTCCAAACCAGCTCTGCAAGAAATTTTAAGGGGGACTCTTAAAATTCCCCTTTAAGAAGAAGTTCAGTGGAACAATCCACAAAAACAAGGACTAAATAGATATCATGATGACACTAAACTCATATCTGTCAATAGTAACTCTGAACGTGAACGGGCTTAATGGCCCCATCAAAAGGTGCGGGGTTTCAGACTGGATAAAAAAGCAGGAGCCATCTATTTGCTGTCTACAAGAGACTCATTTTAGACAGAAGGACACCTACAACCTGAAAATAAAAGGTTGGAGAACCATTTACCATTCAAATGGTTCTCAAAAGAAAGCAGGGGTAGCCATCCTTATATCAGATAAACTAAAATTCACTCCGAAGACAGTAGTGAGAGACGAAGAGGGACACTATATCATACTTAAAGGATCTATCCAACAAGAGGACTTAACAATCCTCAATATATATGCCCCGAATGTGGGAGCTGCCAAATACTTAAACGAATTATTAACCAAAGTAAAGAAATACTTAGATAATAATACACTTATACTTGGTGACTTCAATCTAGCTCTCTCTACCCTTGATAGGTCTTCTAAACACAACATCTCCAAAGAAACGAGAGCTTTAAATGATACACTGGACCAGATAGACTTCACAGATATCTACAGAACTTTACATCCAAACTCAACTGAATACACATTCTTCTCAAGTGCACATGGAACTTTTTCCAGAATAGACCACATACTGGGTCACAAATCGGGTCTGAACCGATACGAAAAGATTGGGATCGTCCCCTGCATATTCTCAGACCATAACGCCTTGAAATTAGAACTCAATCACAAGAAGAAGTTTGGAAGGACCTCAAACACGTGGAGGTTAAGGACCATCCTGCTAAAAGATAAAAGGGTCAACCAGGAAATTAAGGAAGAATTAAAAAGATTCATGGAAACTAATGAGAATGAATATACAACTGTTCAAAATCTTTGGGATGCAGCAAAAGCAGTCCTGAGGGGGAAATACATCGCAATACAAGCATCCATTCAAAAACTGGA
This sequence comes from Nyctereutes procyonoides, assembly GCF_905146905.1. Classification (NCBI taxonomy): domain Eukaryota; kingdom Metazoa; phylum Chordata; class Mammalia; order Carnivora; family Canidae; genus Nyctereutes; species Nyctereutes procyonoides. Next base: position 2,116 of record NW_026574804.1, on the reverse strand, counting down.
AAGAACTCAAATACAAAAGCTAACCTTACACATAAAGGAGCTAGAGAAGAAGCAGCAAATCGACCCGACGCCCAGCAGAAGAAGAGAGTTAATTAAAATTCGAGCAGAACTCAACGAAATTGAGACCAGAAGAACTGTGGAACAGATCAATAGAACCAGGAGTTGGTTCTTTGAAAGAATTAATAAGATAGATAAACCATTAGCCAACCTTATTGAAAAGAAGAGAGAGAAGACTCAAATTAATAAAATCATGAATGAGAAAGGAGAGATCACTACCAACACCAAGGAAATACAAACGATTTTAAAAACATATGATGAACAGCTCTACGCCAATAAATTAGGCAATCTAGAAGAAATGGACGCATTCCTGGAAAGCCACAAACTACCAAAACTGGAGCAGGAAGAAATAGAAAACCTGAACAGGCCAATAACCAGGGAGGAAATTGAAGCAGTCATCAAAAACCTCCCAAGACACAAGAGTCCAGGGCCAGATGGCTTCCCAGGGGAATTCTATCAAGCGTTTAAAGAAGAAATCATACCTATTCTACAAGTGTCCTCCTTAATACTCACCACCCATTTTGCACCCCCACCCCCACAGCCTACCTGCTGTCCAGTAACCCTTTATTATTTATAGTTAAGTGTCTGTTGCTTGGTTTGCCTCTTTCTTTTTTTCCCTCATATTCATCTGTTTTATTTCTTAAATTCCACATATCAGTGAAATATATATATATATATCAATTATATATATAATCAATATATATAATATATATTTATATATATTCCTCCTTATCCATTCATCAGTCAGTGGACATTTGGGCTTTTCCCATAATTTGGTTATTGTTGATAATACTGTTATAAACATTGCCGTGCATGTATGCTTTTGGATTAGTATTTTTGTATCCTTTCGATAAATACCTGGCATTTCAATTGTTGAATCATAGGGTAGGTCTATTTTTAACTTTATGAGGAACCTCCATACTGTTTTCCTCAGTGGCTTCATCAGTTTGTAATCCCACTAACAGTGCAGGAGGGTTCCATTTTCTCTGTATCACTCATCATCAGAGAAATACAAATCAATACTCTAATGAGATACCACCTCACACCCGTAAGAATGGCTAAAACTAACAACACAGGAAACAACAGATAGTCGCATGGCACTATATTTTGATTTAGGTTTTGCAGTGCTTTAACAAAGAACCTTCAGTTCTGTGATTTATATTGTCAGTTTTCAAAGGGAAATGGTCTTGTGCTTATTGTACCATTGTCTTTAATAAGCAGTAATTGGAAATCCCCTCCAAAGCCCATCATTAATGGAATGATTTAAAATGGAAATCTGTATGTGCTCCTAGGGTAAAGTAAGATATATTATTAAATTTTAAAATGTCATTGTATTTTAAATAGGCTATTATCATATTTGTGAAAAATTATGCACCCATATACAAATTTCAGATGCATTTCAGAGAATGAAAGAAATATTAAGGTATCAGATTCTAGATAAAATGCTGGAAAAATGCTTCCCAAAATGTAGTTGTTAATTAGCTAGGAACTTCAAATCAGAAAATCATTAATGTTACATATATAGTTGTAAAGGAACTCAGAAAATAATGTGTAAGTAACTAGCAGCTTGTGATAGTAATAGCCTATACTGGTTTATTATCTACAACATAAAACATTTAGAGTTGCAGTAATAGCAATATTATTGATTACAATCTAATTAATATTATTACATTAATAGAATATATAACATATTATTAATTAATCTATTACAGGGAGGAGGGGCTAGATGGCGGAAGAGTAGGGCCCCCAAATCACCTGTCCCCACCAAATGACCTAGATAACCTTCAAATCATCCTGAAAATCTACGAATTCAGCATGAGATTTAAAGAGAGACCAGCTGGAACGCTACAGTGAGAAGAGTTCGCGCTTCCATCAAGGTAGGAAGACGGGGAAAAAGAAATAAAGAAACAAAAGGCCTCCGAGGGGGAGGGGCCCCGCGAGGAGCCGGGCTGAGGCCGGGGCGAGTGTCCCCAGGACAGGAGAGCCCCGTCCCGGAGGAGCAGGAGCTGCACCAACCTTCCAGGACGGGCGGAAAGGGGCTCGCAGGGAGTTGGAGCAG
>NW_026574803.1:0-9000 GCF_905146905.1 Nyctereutes procyonoides | reverse complement strand
TGAAAGAAACAAGGCCTAAGAGGCTGGATGGGGCAAGTGGGCTAGAAACATCCATTAGCTTCTCCTCTCACCGTTCGTGCCACCCACCAGCCCCTCAGTACAACCAGTCATCACCCATCTGTCCATCGATGCTTCCTGCACTTAATGATCACCTACTGCATCCCAGGAACTGTACAAAGCCCAGTTTAGGGACATGTAGCTAGGTCAAATGTAGATGCTGCCTTCAAGGGGCCTATAGTACAAGAATGAAGATACATACCTTAAAAAGCCCGAAAACAAGATAAAAGGAGAAAGACAGCACAAGACCAGTGTGTACAAAGTCTGGGCAAAAGGCAGCTAACCCTATCATGGAGTAGGATGAAGCCTTAGAACCCTCTGTTCCCTCTGCCTGGAATGCTATTAACCTAGAAATTTGGGTGGCCAGGTCCTTTGCTTATTGAGTGCTGCTTGATGTTGCTTTCTCAGAGAGGCATTCCTCGACTTCCCCTTCTAGGACAATGTTACCAATCACTCCCCCTGCTTTATTCTTCTGCATGACATTTATCACCACCAGAAGTACTTCATCTATATGTGTATGTTTATTTCTTGCTTGCCTTTCCCTCTAGAATGTGAACGCTGTAAAGGAAGGGGCTTTGCTCATGTCTATATCCCCAGCACTGAAAATGGTTCCTGGCACATAAGTGCTCATTTAATAATTGTGGAATGAATATGGAATGTTGGGGAGGGCTGCCTTTTGAACTTGGCTTTGAAAGACGAATGACAGAAAGATGGCCACCTAGGGCATGACCAGGAGAGGAGGAGAAATGAGGGGGGTGTGAGAAGCAGCACTCACAGTCATTCAAGGAGTAGCCCTCAAACCCATCCAAGTCCTCCTTGCGCAGCACCCTGGCCAAGTCGCAGTGATTGATGAGGCTGGCCTGATTTATGGCAATGAGGAAGCTGACCAAAGACATGAACAGCACCCTTGTCATCTTTGGAGGAGAGGAGGTACAGTCAAGGGCCTGTGTTTCTGAGGATCTCACAGACGTGCCTCTGGTCTTCTCCCAACACCTGAGGAATCTGGAGAGAGCAGCCACATGTCCCAGCTCACTCACAGCTCCCCACATGGCTATTTCTCTTCCCTCTCATTTATCATTATATAGTTGTTTATTATAGAAACTTTTAAATATTTACAAAATAAGTATAGTATCATGAATCTCCATGTACCCATTGCCCAATGTCAACAGTGGAAAACTGAGGCTGATCTCCTTTCATCTATAGGTCTTCAGCCCTTTTAGCTATCCTCACTCTTGTAATGGGCACCCTGCTATGAGCTGTATTTGGGCATAGGGTGGGGAGTGAGGGTGGCAAAGGAGATTAATGAGAACTGTACTTCATTGGTATTTGTGTGTGTGTATTTGAACATGTGCTGTGGAAGGTCTAGGACACTAGACACTGAACTCTCCACACCCCACACCCTCAGATACAAGACACATGACTTTTCCCAAGGGCATACACTGCCTTGTGTAATTCCTAGGAAGCTGTTTATGGGTCTAACACTTTCATTTCCACTCAAAGGTACAAATCATAAAGCAAATAAAAGTGACCTCGATGTAGAAATAACCTTCACCTTCACACTCTCTGTGTTTAGGGGAAGGAGGGAAGAGCAAGAGCTCTAGATTCACACTGCCTACTTTCAAAGACAGGGCTGCTCTGTGACCTTGGGCAATACACTTTACCTCTCTAGGCCTCATTTGTAAAATGAAGATACACTAATACCTACTAAAAAGGGTTGTCATGATAATTAAAGGAAATTTGATCTTGTTTTTGCATTCCCCCAAAAGGAAGCAGGACTTTTAGGGAAAAAGTTGGTTCCTAGGCTGGAGTAGGAAAGGATATGAGCTAAGTCTGGATTATCTTGTGCTGGGAAGTAAAGAAGGGCTAAAAATATGGATTGGAGCATGTCAAATGGACATGAGAGCTCCAAAGGGTACCCACAGGCTAAATCTGGAACACTATTTTTGGTAACAGCTTTATTGAGATAAAATTCACAGTATATATTTCACCAAGCCATACAATCACTTCATTTAAAGTATATAATTCAGGGAAGCCCTGGTGGTGCCTTGGTTTAGCGCTGCCCACAGCCCAGGGTGTGGTCCTGTCGACCCTGGATCGAGTCCCATGTCAGGCTCTCTGCATGGTGCCTGTTTCTGTCTGCCTGTGTCTCTGCCTCTCTCTCTGTGGGTGTCTCTATGAATAAATAAAGTCTTTTAAAAAAGTATACAATTCAATAGTTCTTTACTGTGTTTGCAGAGCTGTACAACTATCATCACATCAATTTTAAAACATTTTTTCATCAACCCAAGAAGAAACCCTATGCCATTAGCAGTCACTCCCTATTCCTTCTCCCTCCTGCCTCTGGCAATCACAAATCTACTTTCTATCTCTACAGATTTACCTCTTCAGGACAACTCACATAAATAGAGTCATACACTATGTAGCCTTTGTCCTTGGTTTCTTTCACTTAACAATGCTTTCAAGATTTATTCATGGCATAGCATGTATCAGGATCTCACTATGGCTGAATAATATTCCATTGTATGGATAGACCTCAATTTGTTCTCTATCATTTTAGAGACATTTGGGTTGTTTCTACTTTGGGGCTGTTATGAATGATGGTGCTACGAACAAATTTTCGTGTGGACAAATGTTTTCATTTCTTTAGTCATAAACTGAGGAGCGGGATTGGTGAATCATACGGTAACTTAAAGTTTAAACTTTGGAAGAACTGGGGCGCCTGGATGGCTCAGTCAGTTGAGCATCCGACTCTTGATTTTGGCTTGGGTCATGATCTCAGGGTCATGGAATTGAGCCCAGGGTTGGGCTCCATGCTCACCAGGGAATCTGCTTGAGATTCTCTCTTTCCCCCCTCTCCCTCTGTCCACTTCCCTCATTCTTTCTCTTTCTCTCTCTCAAATAAATCAATAAATCTTAAACTTTGGAGGAACTGACAGACTTCAAAGTGACTGTACCATTTTCCACTGATATCAGTGGTGTTAGTTATGAAGTTTCAAAATTTTCCACATTTTCACCGACACTTTCCCATCACAGCTATCCTAATTGGTGTGAAGTGGTATCACCTGGTGGTTTTGATTTGCATTTCCCTGGTGGCTAATGAACTTTTCGTGTGCTCCTTAACCATTTGTGGATCTTTGGGAAAATATCTAGTATTCAGATCCTTTTCCCATTTTTTTAGTTGTCTTCTTATGGAGTTGTAAAAGTTTTTTACTAGATACATGATTTGCAAATATTTTCTCATAGTCTCTGGGTTACCTTTCACTTTCTTGATTTTTTTCTAAGATTTTATTTATTTATTCACAAGACACACACACACACACACAGAGAGAGAGAGAGAGGCAGAGACACAGGCAGAGGGAGAAGCAGGCTCCATGCAGGAAGCCCAATGCAGGACTCAACCCCAGGACTCCGGGATCACGCCCTGAGTCAAAGGCAGACGCTCAACTCCTGGGCCACTCAGGTGCCCTTTGATGGTATTCTTTGAAACGAAGGAATTACATTTTGATGAAGACCAGTTTGTCTATTTTTTCTTGTGTTGCTGTGCCTTTAGTGTCATATCTGCAGAACTAATGCACAGTGGTTTCTAAGGGAATCTAGGACAATTTGACCATCAAAATAAACAACGATAGTGATGGATTATTATCTGCTGAGTGAGATAGGAATCCATGAGTCCTTAATAGTAACAGACACATAATGGGGATGGGGTAGAACTCTTACTGACAATAATATATGATAAATGTGGAGGTAGTCATGAAGTTGGAAAGCCACCATTCTGCAACCATCAAAGATTGGTCTGAGCAAGAATCATCAATGGGGGCTAAATCTGAGGTGGTGGGAAGCTTGATGAAGAACTGGACATACACATGCTCTTAGAGTATCTCCCCACAGATCATGTATTAGTTGCATGGGAAAAACAGAAACTATGTAGCAAAGAAACCAGACAGTATGTGGACCTTGCAATCAAAATGAACACCTCCAGTGAAAGACAGAGAAAGATTCTGTGCCTCCAGAAGTGATACCCCAAGAAGGACACATATATCTTATATGGTATTCTGGCCAGGGATACATAACTTGTATCTGATCCTAAGGAAAAATTGGACAAAGTCAAACTGAGGGAAAATCTATAAAATAACTGGCCTATATTCTTCAAAACTGTCAATGTGGTGAAAGCAAAGGATGGGGCTATTTCTGTCACCTATACATACACCTAGTATACCTACTAGAATTAGTAGCATTATGTTTAAAGTCTAGATACAGGAGCCGGGGGAGGCGTGCCTGCGCTGCGCAGGCGCATGGGCTCTGCGAGCACCCACTGCGCATCCCTGCGCTGCTCCTCCCGGGGAGCAGTGTGTGTGTGTGTGTGTGTGTGTGTGTGTGTGTGTTTCCCCTTAAATTAAGTATATGTTCCCAAGGGCAAAGGCCTGTGTTCCTCCATCCCCAGGCTTCAGAGTCAGGCAACTTCTGCTTGGCCAAGATGACTCCCCGGATGGCCCTGTTTCCTCACAGATGTCTTCTAGGACTCACTCCATACCAGCCTGAGCTTGCGAACATTCTCTTGCTTCTCTCTCTCTCTCACTCTAGAGTTGCTAGATTTAGCAAATAAAATTAGAGGATGCCCAATTACATTAGCATTTCAGACAAACCACAAATAAGTTTTTAGTATGTCTCATGCAACCCTACTCTACTCTGACTTAGTAGATTCCTTGAGAGACAGGTGTCACTGAGCCTTGGCAAGCAGGGAGCTCTGTCTCTGCCCATGAAGTCCCCTCCCTCCCCTCTTAGGGTTTCCTTAGGGGAGTACAGTACTTGTGGCAGGTGCATTCCCACACTCCCTTCCAAAGCTTACCTCTCTCCTAGCCTTCTCTGACCCCAGGTCCCAGACAGCCCAGTATTTTCCTCGAGAGTCATTAGAACAAAGCCTCGTCCACAGGACCTAAACTCTAGCCCCATCCAGTTCACAGCTCCCCATGTTCTAGGGAAGGTGGGAGTGCTGGGCCAGCCTGCCTTCTGGAACCCCAGTTCTGTGACATCATCATTCTCCTGGAAATACTTTGGTCTTAACCATGTAAATTGAGGCCCACTCAAGCTTCCAGCAGAAATTACACATGGGTCTAGGACTGGTGATAACTGTGATGAAGACCGCTGGGTGGGGCAGGGCAGAGTGCTCTGGTTGTTCTATCTGCCCACTACCCTTCCCTTTGGTGAAGGCGAGCCTTTGGGGGTAGCTCCTTCCCCCACGGGGTAAAGTAGTGGAAGCTGCCAATCACAGAGCCCTGAGCTCCAGGTGACAGGGGGTACCTATGGCCCCACTGCTATATTTTAATTGAAACTAAATTGAGCAACTCAGCTTCTCACGGGAAGCCTTCAGGTAGGAGGCCAGAAGCTGACAGTTTGGAATCATATGGCTATAGCCCATTTGAGAGGATAAACCTTCTTGGAGAGAGAGCAGAGTCCACACAGGATGCCAATCCTAGAGTTCACCCTTCCTGAGACCTAAACACACACTTAACCTTATCACAATCCTGTGATTCATGAAATATCCTTTCCTGCAGAAAGGAGTTTAAATTGGGTTTCTGTCACTTGCAGCCAAGGGAGACCTGCCTAGTAGAGAGAACAGGGTTAACTATCCGGGGACTGGGGACCCAACGACCTGTCACCTCCCCATGAAGGTTGCACATCTGAGTGTCATGAGTCACCAAAGAAATCAGAGATACTTCCAACTGCAGCAGAAAGGAGGCAAAGGAAAGTTTTGTGACTGATGGGTACTCTGCCCTCTGAAGCAGGGTGGCAGGGGCCGACAGAAAGTAGGAAGAGCTTGTGGGTGGGCGGTGCTGCCCTGTTCCTTCCACCTTGAGACTTCCCTTCCCAGCAGGGCAGCAGGACATTGCAGCTTGGGCTAACAATGTTGGGGTGAATAACAAACATACACCTAGTATACCTACTAGAATTAGTAGCATTATGTTTAAAGTCTAGATACAGGAGCCTGGGGAGGCGTGCCTGCGCTGCGCAGGCGCATGGGCTCTGCGAGCGCCCACTGCGCATCCCTGCGCTGCTCCTCCCGGGGCGCTGGGCTCCTCCCAGGGCGGGGCGGCTCCTCCCGGGGTGCGGGGCTCCTCCCGGGGCACGGGGCTCCTCCCGGGTCCGTGGCTCCTCCCGGGCCGGCGGGGCTCCTCCAGGGGCGCTGGGCTCCTCCCGGCTGGCGGGGCGCGCTGCGGGCCGGGGTTAGGCGCGTGAGGAGCAAAGACAGTCCTCGCCGCAGAGGCGGAAAGCATTACTTCTCAAAAGCGTATTTGCAAAGATTTTATTTTCAAAGTCAAAATATGCAAGAGTGGGCAGTATGATGAACCCTCTATACCCATGTGTTAGTACACTATTCGGATTTTCTTTGTTTTGAATCAATGTTGGGCCTTTTAATCGTCTAAAAATGCCCCTGTAGGGTGCACCTGGGTGGCTCAGCGGTGGGGCATCTGCCTTGGGCTTAAGTCATGACCCCGGGGTCCTGGGATCCAGTCCCGCATTGGGCTCCCTGCGGGGAGCCTGCTTCTCCCTCGGCCTGTCTCTGGGTATTTCATCAATAAATAAAATCTTTTTTTAAAAAATGAAAAAAAAAGTAGATACAGATACAAATTTGAATAATGTGTAATGTGGTTTATGTGATATCGCAAACATTTCCTCAGCTTCCATTTACAACCGAGGCAGATACTAATACAAATTCACGTGTAGCACAGAATCACAAATAGGAACATGAAATATGAAGAAATTGTACACTCAGAGCCTACTAGAAAATGACACTTCTTTGTGCTCAAATCTATTGCATTCAGGCTGAGAGGAAAGACCTGACAAGTTAATTAATTTGTCTTTTCTCTTACCTAAGTTCTCTGCTCAAGGTCTCTGCTCTCTGAGATAGCACCTGGCAAGGGTCCTGTTAAGCTTTTGTTAAACCTTTCTATGCAGGTGCATGTTTTCTTCCATCCACATAGAGTAAGATGTGAAACATCCACCAGGGGGCTGAATGTTGTTAGTCACGAGCATAGAGCTTTAGGGTTAGATCTTGCTGTGCCAATGCTGATGATCTAAAAGGAAACATGCAGGTCCCCTGGGTGGCTCAGTGGGTGAACATCTTCCTTTGGCTCAGGTCGTGATCCTGGGGTCCTGGGATTGAGTCCCCCATCAGGATCCCCGAAGGAAGCCTGCTTCTCCCTTTGCCTATGTCTCTGCCTCTCTCTCTGTGTCTCTCATGATTAAATAAATAAAATCTTAAAAAATAAATAAAGGAAATGTGCCTCCCTGATAGTCAGCCCTGTGGAACGAAATCTCAGTGAGCTGAAATCTAGCTGTGCCCACCTTCTCTGCTCTCTCTCAGTCCCCAAGCATCAGGCCACACAGCACTGTAACCCTTGGAGTGGCGGACTGCTGGGCTTTGGAGCCAAACTGAAGCTTCTGGCCAAGTGGGTTTACGTAACTGTAAGTATAGATGAAGTGTCTGATTACATCATCGTATGTTCTATTGTGATCATGCCTGAGCACTTACATGGAATTTACCTGCTATTTTATTACTTTCCTTCAGCTTCTCTTATATTTAGGGCATTATGTTGATTTTTAAAAATTACCATCATTCTGAATGGATAAACAAAGGGTAGTACACTCATATAATGGAATGCTACTCCGCAATAAAAAGGAATGAACCATCAGTACACCCACCAGCATGGATACATTTGCAAAATAATGCTGAAAGAAGCCAGAGCAAAAAGAAAGAAGTATATACTGCACGGTTCCATTTATAAGAAACTCCAGAAAATGTAAACTAATCTAGAATGACAGAAAGCAGATTACTAGTTGCTTGGGGTTGGGGGAAGCAGGATGGGACAGAGGAATGAGTTACTGAGTGGCATAAGGAAACTTTGGGTAGTGAGGAGATGTTCACTATCTTGATCAGGATGGTGGATTCATGGGTACATACATATGTCAATAATTAACAAATCGTACACTATAAACATGCCATTCACCTGGATACCAATTACATGCCAATACCTGGATAAGGTATATTATAGTTACACGCAATATAATTTTATGAAAAGGGAGTTGTGAGTCGCCATGGTTGAGAACCCCAGCGACAGGCCCGATGGGGGGGGGTGGGGAGGGGGGGCTCCCATCGTTGTCCTCAGGCCAACTCCCGGTGCAATCTATCCAGTGGCCACTAGAGGCCAGCAGCGACCCACATACAGGATGTGTGGGTTGCAGGTCACCAATATTTTTAATTCCCTCCTCTGTGTTCTGCAGGTGAAGAGGTGGACCTTATCATCTCCACCTTACACAGTAGTAGAGCTGATATTTGGGCTGTCGTCTCCTTGGGTCCTGATTCCACCTTGTTGGTCCCTCAAGCCAGGACAACTGTGCTACCATATCTTGTGAAAGTGTGTCCTGTCTCCAGTGGGGCAGCTAAGCTAGCCATAGCTCCAGGCCAGTTAGTTGCAGGGCTGACACTGAGTAGCTGGAGATGGCACCAATGTCTTGTAATTCTCAAGATGCCTTTGGAAGATCTCCCGGGCCTGGAGTAGCCTCTGTATTGGCTTTCCACTTTCCCTGGAACCCCACCATTGTAAAACAAGACAAGATGCCATTAGCCAAGCAAGCTAAAGAACAAAGCACTGGAAAGATTTTTACAAGGGAAAGTGTAATTGTGTAAAGAAGGTGTAATGGGGGCAGCCCCGGTGGCGCAGCGGTTTAGCGCTGCCTGCGGCCTGGGGTGTGATCCTGGAGATCCGGGATCGAGTCCCACATCAGGCTTTCTGCATGGAGCCTGCCTCTCCCTCTGCCTGTGTCTCTGCCTCTCTCTCACTCTTTCTGAATGAATAAATAAATAAATCTTAAAAAAAAAAAAAGAAGGTGAAATGGGGGCGGGGAAGAGATGGTGGAACACCCAGGGGATGCTACAATGGAGGC
>NW_026574802.1:0-8961 GCF_905146905.1 Nyctereutes procyonoides | reverse complement strand
GGGGGAAACGGTTTTCTTATTGTAAACAGAATGCTTTTAGTTGCTAAAATTTCAGGAAGAAGACTGGATGGGCTGCCTCTGGATTAGGGCTGGCCCTACTTACAAGGGGGGAGGTTTCTTCACCCATACCCACAAGAAACAAACCAAGCCACACTATTATTTGACTTTAAATACGTGACTGTGCAATGAGATTTTATAATTCAATCTTTTAAGAGATAACTGTAAGAATAGGACCAGCATACTCTAAATTTTTCAAAACTTGAGATTTTGCTTACATCTATGTTTTAATATTTTACCATAGATTAAGTATAGTACTTATGAAAAAGTACTCGGGATACAATTTGAAATGGAAAACTCATATAAAAAACATAAAATGTCAAATGGATAAAACATTATATAGATATACACACACACACGAACACAGGCATGTATACATGTACAAACATACGTTTTATTATATCTAATTATATATATTACATATTTTATTATACATATATATAAGTTGGAAGGAAATTCTCTGAATTCTGGGCTGTTAATAGTAATATTTCCTGGACCAGTTTTTGTCACTTTTTCATAATTGATTATTTTCAAATTTTTGTCAGTGAAATGAAAATTACCAAAAAAAAAAAAAAATGCTTCTCCATTTGTCACACATTGAGCTATACCTATTTTTCTGTCTTCAAAATTTCATCTGTCATTTCTTCACTCAGGTGTGTCAGAAGCTCAAGAAGAATCACAATCCCCATGGTTTTCATAATTGTTTCTACCTTTGTAATTGAATTGAATTCACTCAGAGTAGTTTATAAGCTTCCAGCTATGGCAGGTTTTCTTGTTAACACCTTGTCCCTGATACGTTATAAATGTTTTACATCCTTTTATGCCCATTTCAAGTAAGTCACGTGGCTGTTACAAAAACAATCTACTCTGAAGCCATGCCAGTAACTAATTGGGAGCATATTGGGCTGAGCATTTGCAAAGTTAGCATGGAACTGATTAATTTCAAGGACAAAAGAACGTATTTTATTTTTTTAAAAGATTTTATTTATTTATTCATGAGAGACAGAGAGAGAGAGAGAGAAAGAGACAGAGACACAGGCAAAGGGAAAAGCAGGCTCCATGCAGGGAGCCCAACGTGGGACTCGATCCCAGGTCTCCAGGACCACACCCTGGGCCAAAGGCAGGCGCTAAACCGCTGAGCCACCAGGGCTGCCCAAGAATGTATTTTCAGTAGTTACTATTTAAATAGTAGCAAATATCCTTATCCTAACATACTTTTTATTTAACAATTATTATATTCCTTGAGTTCTACTTGGTTACAAAGTAAATGTGTAAAATGAAAATGGCATTTGTGAAGGCATTTTTGGTGTATTGGAATGATTAAGAAGCATTAATTTTAATCTAGTATTTAGGAAAGTCCCTTGGAAATGCAATATAATTTCTGGAGCCAAGGGAATCTTAGAAGTTAGTGGCTTTAGTGACTTTAAGTTTGGTTAGCCTCTCCGTTCTCACATGCCCACCTTTGCTGAGAAAATAGCTACTGGGAATAGGTAGACGGGGTCTGGGAAGGTGAAAGTGAGGTTCCAATTCTGTCTTCCTCTGGTGGACATGGATAGTTTCTCTGGACCATAGGTGGATCAGAAGAGCATCAGGGAGGCCTAAACAGGAATTAGATTACCAGAGGAGGCCTGTTCTCCTTGGAGCCCAAACCCTCAGCAATTGCTGAAGAGGTGGATTGAGACCACCTCATCTGTTAGGTTAATAGACCTAAGAACACAGGGAGCAGAGAAGCTTTCTCCTATGCATCCAGCGGTGACTGACAAGTTGTCAACTGCTACAACATCAACCCACATAAACAGAGAACACTACAATTTACATGGGCTGCCAACACCTAAGGCACCCAGCAACCAACATACAAAAGAAAATTACCACAAGCTCAATGAGACCACATCAAGACAAAAGAAGAAATGGACAAGTAAAATGAGCCCTGGAGGATATGAAAGATCCAGGAAGGGAAGTATAACAACATGATCAAACCTAAAATAAAAGCATAAGAGCACATCAATACGTTTAAGAAAAACACAAAACAAGTTTCTGGAAATAAAATACATCATTTTCAAGCTAAACAAATATGCTCAAGTAGAGAAAGAAGTTACATCATGATGACATCTGAATTAGTAGAGTAACACGATCTGCTAAAACCTTTTAATAAGTTCCCTTCCTATTTAAAATAAAACTGAAATTTCTTACCATGGCTTGTAAGGTCCATTATGAGCTTGCATTTCACTGCTCTCTGACCTAGAATCTAGAATCTAATTGTCCCCCCATACTGTATTCCAGACACATTTCTTAAACACCATAGGCGTGATCATGCCTCCAAGACTTTGGTACTTGTTATTCCCTCTCCTAGATAGCCATGTGTGTGGCTCCCTCATTTCATTCTGGTTTTTGTTCAACTACCACTTCATTATATAATATCTTTGGTCTCCCTGCCTAAAACTGCTACAGCCATACTCTGTCTAAACACTTATCCATCTTTATTTATCTTTATAGTATGCATCATGTAGCATACATTTAATTATTCATTTTTAAAAATTTTATCTTTTCCCTAACAAAAATATACTGTCCATGGGATGCCTGGGTGGCTCAGTGGTTGAGCATCTGTCTTTGGCTTAGGGCATGATCCTGAAGTCCTAGGATAGAGTCCCGCATCCAGCTCCCTGCAGGGAGCCTGCTTCTCCCTCTGCCTGTGTCTCTGCCACTCTCTCTCTCTCTGTGTCTCTCATGAATAAATAAACAAAATCTTAAAAAAAAAAAAAAGAATATACTATCCATGAGCATGTATGAATCCCTAGTGTCTAGAACAATGCATGGGACAAGGTAGACACTCAATAGTCATTGAATCAGTAAACAAAGAAGTAGATGAATGAGTAGAATGAAAGTTTAATTTAAAATATCCTCTCGGGGTACCTGGATGGCTTAGTTAGTTAAACATCTGCCTTCATGATCCCAAAGTCCTGGGATTGAGACCCCCATCAAGCCCCCTCTCGAGCCCCAAGTCGGGCTCCGTCAGGAGTTTGCTTCTCCCTCTCCCTCTGCCTCTACCTCCTGTTTGTGGGTACTGGCTCTTTCTCAAAAAAAAAAATATATATATATATATATTTAAATAAAATTAAATATCCTCTCAATGTCTTCCATTCTTGATCTCTGTTAAAAAGTAATGAGAAGGGCAGCCCCGGTGGCCCAGTAGTTTAGCGCCATCTTCAGCCTGGGGTGTGATCCTGGAGACCCAAGATCAAGTCCCACATCAGGCTCCCTGCATGCAGCCTGCTTCTCCCTCTGCCTGTGTCTCTGCCTCTCTCTCTATGAGTATGTCATGAGTAAATAAATAAAATCGTAAAAAAAAAAAAAAAAAAAAAAAAAAAAAAAGTAATGAGAAGCTCTGTGGAAATGGAAATGAATTCCTATTTTTACTATACAGGTGTATGAAAGTGCTGAAATAGTGACGGCAAATAGCCAAAAGCAGTGGCTACTAGGAAATTATTTACTACTGCGGTGAATTGCATTATTTATTCACAATCACTTGCTTCCTCTGCACCCTTCCCAGGCTTCCTTGTAGTAAGATTATAGTTAGCTGGCCAGTTGATCTTGGGCTTGATTAAGTGATTTGCTTTAGCCAATGGAATGTGAATCAACATGACTTTTGCCACATGTGGACAAAGGCTTGAAAAGTAGTTATATGATTTGGTGCTGGCTTTCTTACTCTAAGATCATCACCAGGAAAGCTGATTGTTCAAGAGAGTGGTTGGTTGTTCTATCAGTTTGGGTTCTAGAGAAAATATATAGAGCTAAGACAATCCCCATAGAATTGAAAACCTCATGCAGCCACATGACATAAACAAAAAATAAATATGTATTGATATATACCACCGTAGCATTGGGATTGTTCTGCTGCAGCAAAAGGTGAGTATTTCAGAGTTTAATACATTTGCAAAAAAAACCAAAAGTGATGAGAACGTATCTTATTTATTTGTCACTGTATCCTCAGTGGCTAGAACTGTTGGACCCTGGCTCACGGGTGCCAACGTGGCCCGGTGGACGCCCCAGAGACTCAGACCCCAGACAGGCAGATGCAATTAGCAAGAGGGTTTATTGAACGTTTGCGCAAACGGGCTCTCCGCCTCCGAGGAGGAAAAGAGCCCCGATTAGCAATTACAGGGATCTTTTAAAAGGCAAAAGGAAAGAAACTGCCTAAAGACAAAAGAACCGCGGGAGTCCGTAGCATCCAGGTTGATTTCGGGGAGGGTCAACATGAACCTATTCAGGGACATTCCAGTCAGGGTGTGGGGGGGGGGAACGGTTTTCTTATTGTAAACAGAATGCTTTTAGTTGCTAAAATTTCAGGAAGAAGACTGGATGGGCTGCCTCTGGATTAGGGCTGGCCCTACTTACAAGGGGGGAGGTTTCTTCATTCCCTCCTCTTGTTTGGGCTGATTTTAACCTTAAAATCTTAGGGAACATTTATTTCTTCAGTTTGGAGGGCCCGACATTGCTGAGTTAATACCAGAGCTTGGGTAATAGACAATCTGTCTCGGATGAACTGGAGCAGCCGGTTGAGGACGCAGGGGCCGAAAGTTAGCAGCAGGAGCAGGATAACTAGAGGGCCCAGAATGGTAGAGATTAGGGTGGTCAACCAGGGAGACTGATTAAACCAGCTTTCAAACCAGCCCTGCTGGGCCTCCCGGTCCCTTTGTCTTTTATTTAACCTTTCCCTGAGTTTGGCCATGGAGTCTCTGATGACTCCAGAATGGTCTGCATAGAAACAGCATTCCTCTCCCAGGGCCGCACACAGTCCTCCCTCTTTCAGGAATAGTCAATCCAAGCCTCTCCTGTTGTGAAGTGCTACTTCTGAAAGTGAGGGGAGGGACTGTTCTAGCTTAGAAACGGACTGCTCTAGTGTCCGTAGATCCTCATCTACAGCTGTTTGGAGTTCTAGATAACGTCGTGAGCCCTGGATCGGAGCAGCTGCGCCAGTACCCACCCCAGCAGCGACCCCTAGTCCCAACATAACGGCTAAGGTTAGGGAGACAGGTTCGCGCCGAAAACGGGTGGGATGTTTATCATACTGATTTTCTAGAGTTTCAGCAGGGTGATAGAACACCCTGGGTATGATCTGCACCATGACACAGAAGTCGTTTGAGCTATTTAGAACCTTAGCCGACACACAGGGGGTGAGGCCTTTGTTGCATGCCCACCAAGTTCCCGGCTGGGGCTCCAGGTAAGAATCAGTCCCCAAAATCGGGGTGGTAGTGTTGCAGAGTCTCTGGTAGCCCCGGGGGGGTGTTCCTATGCAGGTTCCCTGTCCTGTAACTTCTGTAAGGGTGAATTGTGGTTGGGAGTCGGGTGTGCATCCCTGAGTGCTAGTGATGTTATTATAGGTCCCTGAAGTAGCAATTCCCTCATAATAAGGGGGGGGAAGCAAGGCAGAGCCAGCAGGATTTAGTTACATCGGGGCTGGTTCGATTAAGGGCCAGGAATGCCCCTATGATAAGATTAAACAGTCGTTGTCCCGTCTCGGGTGACGACCAGGGGTTGGAGTGACCGCGAAGTTAGTGGGTGCGGCGCTCCCTGCGGCTAGGGCGGGGCTGGTAGTTTAGCAGGAGCTCTTTGTTCCCCGAGGACCGCGTTAGGCCCGATCGCCACGGGGTCTGGGGATTCTATTTTTAGTTTAATTCTGAATATAAAACCATCATCTGTTCTTTCTTTGTATAACCTGAGTCCCCACGTATATCCATTGGCCCAGTAAGTAGCCCTTTTTCCGGGCTCCGTGAAGGATATCCGTAGGGGATGACACCACCCTTGGCAGGGCCCATAATTAAGGGTTTTCCATTTGCTAAATGTCGGGTGAGTATAGTTAGCCTTGACAGTGATATAATCCCAGGAGGAGGAGGGCCTCCATTCTGTATCCCCAGTAGTTTCGCACCCCCAATTTTTTTTTATAAATTAATTTTTATTGGTGTTCAATTTACCAACATACAGAATAACACCCAGTGCTCATCCCGTCAAGTGTACCCCTCAGTGCCCATCACCCATTCACCCCACCCCCCACCCTCCTCCCCCTCCACCACCCCTAGTTCATTTCCCAGAGTTAGAAGTCTTTATGTTCTGTCTCCCTTTCTGATATTTCTCACACATTTCTTCTCCCTTCCCTTATATTCCCTTTCGCTATTATTCATATTCCCCAAATGAATGAGAACATACACTGTTTGTCCTTCTCCGGTTACTGTGGCCAAGTTCAAAAAGGGTGTTGCCTGAGTTCTCCTCTGGGATTTTGATGGAATCTTGTCTCACATTTAGATCTTTCATCTATTTTGAGTTTATCTTTGTGTATGGTGCAAGAGAGTGGTCCAGTTTCATTCTTCTGCATGTGGATGTCCAATTTTCCCAGCACCATTTATTGAAGAGACTGTCTTTCTTCCAGTGGATCGTCTTTCCTCCTTTATCGTATATTAGTTGAGCATAAAGTTCAGGGTCCACTTCTGGGTTCTCTGTTCTGTTCCATTGATCTATATGTCTGTTTTTGTGCCAGTACCACACTGTCTTGATGAACACAGCTTTGTAGTACAACCTGAAATCTGGCATTGTGATGCCCCCAGATATGGTTTTCTTTTTTTAAAATTCCCCTGGCTGTTTGGGGTCTTTTCTGATTCCACACAAATCTTAAAATAATTTGTTCTAAGTCTCTGAAGAAAGTCCATGGTATTTTGATAGGGATTGCATTATACGTGTAAATTGCCCTGGGTAACATTGACATTTTCACAATATTAATTCTGCCAATCCATGAGCATGGAATATTTTTCCATCTCTTTGTGTCTTCCTCAATTTCTTTCAGAAGTGTTCTGTAGTTTTTAGGGTATATTTTGAGAACCATTTGAATGGTAAATGGTTCTCCAACCTTTTATTTTCAGGTTGTAGGTGTCCTTCTGTCTAAAATGAGTCTCTTGTAGACAGCAAATAGATGGGTCCTGTTTTTTTATCCAGTCTGAAACTCTGCGCCTTTTGATGGGGTCATTAAGTCCATTCACGTTCAGAGTTACTTGAACTTCTTCTTAAAGGGGAGTTTTAAGAGTCCCCCTTAAAATTTCTTGCAGAGCTGGTTTGGAGGTCACATATTCTTTCAGTTCCTGCCTGTCTTGGAAGCTCTTTATCTCTCCTTCCATTTTGAATGAGAGCCTTGCTGGATAAAGTATTCTTGGTTGCATGTTCTTCTCATTTAGGACCCTGAATATATCCTGCCAGCCCTTTCTGGCCTGCCAGGTCTCTGTGGAGAGGTCTGCTGTTACCCTAATATTCCTCCCCATGAAAGTCAGGGACTTCTTGTCTCTTGCTGCTTTAAGGATCTTCTCTTTATCTTTGGAATTTGCAAGCTTCACTATTAGATGTCGAGGTGTTGAACGGTTTTTATTGATTTTAGGGGGGGATCTCTCTATTTCCTGGATCTGAATGCCTGTTTCCCTTCCCAGATTGGGAAAGTTTTCAGCTAGGATTTGTTCAAATACATATTCTGGCCCTCTGTCCCTTTCGGCGCCCTCGGGAACCCCAATTAAACGTAGGTTTTTCTTCCTTAGACTGTCATTTATTTGCCTTAATCTGTCTTCATGGTCCCTTAATTGATTGTCTCTTTTTTCCTCAGTTTCCCTCTTTGCCATTAACTTGTCTTCTATGTCACTCACTCGTTCTTCCACCTCGTTAACCCTCGTCGTTAGGACTTCTAGTTTGGATTGCATCTCATTCAATTGATTTTTAATTTCTGCCTGATTGGATCTAAATTCTGCAGTCATGAAGTCTCGTGAGGCCTTAATGCTTTTTTCTAGAGCCACCAGTAGCTGTATAATGGTGCTTCTGAATTGGCTTTCTGACATTGAAGTGTAATCCAGATTTTGTAACTCTGTGGGAGAGAGGGCTGTTTCTGATTCTTTCTTTTGAAGTGAGGTTTTCCTTCTAGTCATTTTGCTCAGTGCAGAGTGGCCAAAAACAAGTTGTATTGGAACACGGGGGAGTATCACTGGTCCGTCTAGCTGGTCTTCTGGGGGAGGGGCCTGCTGTGCTGATTTTCAGGTGTTAGCACTTGGGGGAGCTGCTCTGCCCCTGCCTGCTGCAGGGCTCAGCGGGGGTTGTTTACCCCGTGGGGCCCCAGGAGGAACAGCAGCAGTTGCTATGGCAACTCTGGAAGCCTGGATTCAGCCTCCGCAGGAACTACGGGGCTCGGGGCTCTCGGTTCTCCGTCCGCAGGGCCTGGAGGCTCCGGGGCGGGGCCGCTGATCTGCTCAGCTCGGGGCAGGAGCGTCCTTGCTGTCCTGGGCCCTCCCGGCCTCTGCCTGTCCCGGGGGAGGCCGGATCCTGGGCTGTGTCCCGGCGCCCTGTGCTCCGGGGCCTGCGCTGTGGGATTCGCGCTCCCGCCCCGCAGCTCCCTCCCTGGAGCCGCTCCCGAGCCCCTCCGAGCTGCTCCGGTCAGTCCCGCCGTGCGCGCTGCAGCCCTTAGGGAGCTCGGCGCACTCTCCTGCGCTCGCAGGTGTCTGTTAGTGTCCCCGGGAGCCCGAGGGCATCCCCGCCCTCCTGGGTCCTGCTCCAACTCCCTGCGAGCCCCTTTCCGCCCGGGAAGGTTGGTGCAGCTCCTGCTCCTCCGGGACGGGGCTCTCCTGTCCTGGGGACACTCGCCCCGGCCTCAGCCCGGCTCCTCGCGGGGCCCCTCCCCCTCGGAGGCCTTTTGTTCCTTTATCTCTTTTTCCCCGTCTTCCTACCTTGATAGAAGCGCGGACTCTTCTCACTGTAGCATTCCAGCTGGTCTCTCTTTACATCTCAGGCCGAATTCGTAGATTTTCAGGATGGTTTGAAGGTTATCTAGGTAATTTGGTGGGGACAGGTGATTTGGGGACCCTGCTCTTCCGCCATCTTGCCCCTCCC
>NW_026574801.1:0-8831 GCF_905146905.1 Nyctereutes procyonoides | reverse complement strand
GATCCATTCATATTGTTGCAAATGGCAAGACCTTGTTCTTTTTTAAATGTCTGATTAATATTCTACGGAATATATACTACATCTTCTTTGTCCATTAATGTATGGATGGACATATGGGTTGCTTCTATATCTTGGCTGTGGTAAATAATGCTGAAGTTGACGTAGGGGTGCAGCTCTCTTCTCAAATTAATGTTTTCACTTACTTTGGGTACATGCCCAGTCATGGAATTACTGGATCCTATGGTATTTATAACTTTTGTGAGGAACTCACATCCCGTTTTCTACAGTGGCTGCACCAGTTTGCATTCCCACCAACAGTGCATGAGGGTACCTTTTCCTCCAATCCTCAACAACACTTATTTCTTGTGTTTCTTCTTCTACCCCTTATGACATGATATCTCATTATTTTGATTTGAATTTCCCCCATGATAGTGATAGTAGTATCTTTTCATGTAACTGCTGCTCATCTGTATTTTTAAATTTTTATTTATTTTTTTAAAAAATATTTTATTTTTTTATGAGAGACACACAGAGAAAGGCAGAGACATAGGCAGAGGGAGAAGCAAGCTCCCACTGGGAGCCAGATGTGGGACTCGATCCCAGGACCCCAGGATCACAACCTGAGCTGAAAGCAGATGCTCAACCACTGAGCCACCCAGGTGCCCCTGTATTTCTTTTTTAGAGAAATATCTATTCATGTTCTCTGCTTATTTTTCAGTTGGATCACTTGGAATTTTTTTGGTTGTGGCATTGTGTAAATTCTTTTTGTATTTTGAATATTAACTTCTTTTCAGACACATCATTTGCTAACATCTCCTCTCATTTAGTATGTGGTCTTTTTATTTTGTTGATAGTTTCCTTCACTGAACAAAAGTTTATATTTAATTGTAATCTCAGTGTATAATTTTGCTTTTGTGTCCCTTTTCAGAGGAGCCCATCTAGAAAAATATTTCCATGGCTGATGTCAAAAAAATTATTGCCTGTATTCTTTTAGGAATTTTATGGTTTCAGGTCTCACATTTAGGCTTTTCATCCATTTTGAGTCTATTTTTGTGCATGGTTTAAGGCAGTGGTCCAGTTTCATTGTTTTGTGTGTGACTTCCCAGTTTTTCCATCACCATTTGTTGAAGAGACAAGTCTTTTCCCCATTGTATATTCTTGTTTCCTTTGTCATGGATGAATAGACCATACAAGAATGGAGTTATTTCTGGACTCTCTATTCTGTTTCATGATCTTTGTGTTCATTTTTGGACCAGACCATATTGTTTTGATTACTACAGCTTTGTAGTATATCTTGAAATTTGGAATTGTGATACCTCTAGTTTTATTCTTTTTCAAGGTTGCTTTGGATATTCAAGGTCTTCTGTGTTCCATACAAATTTTAGGATTCTTTGTTCTAGTTGAGTGAAAAGCTGCTATTGGTACTTCAATAGGAATTGCACTAAATCAGTAGGTTCCTTTACGTTGTATGGACTTTTTAATATTGGTTCTCCCAGTGGAATTTGCTCATGGATTTGTTTACCATCTTCAATTACTTTCATCAGCAGGTTAGGTTTTTTTTTAATTTAAAATTTTTTATTTAAATTCAGTTAGTCAACAGATAGTAGTACATCATTAGTTTCAGATGTAGTATTCAATAATTGTTTGATATCTTGCAGAGTACAGGTGTTTCACCTCTTTGGTTAAGTTTATTGGTAGGTATTTTAAACCTTTTGGTGCAACTGTAAACAGGACTGTTTTCTTTTTTTTTTTTAGTTTTATTTTTTTATTATAAATTTATTTTATATTGGTGTTCAATTTGCCAACATATAGAATAACAGCCAGTGCTCATCCCGTCAGTGCCCACCTCAGTGTCCATCACCCATTCATCCCCACCCCTGTTCATTTCCACCCCTTCCACCACCCCTAGTTCATTTCCTCCCCTTCCACCACCCACTTCCCAGAGTTAGGAGTCTCTCTTGTTCTTCTCCCTTTCTGATATTTCCCACTCATTTTTTTTTCCTTTCCCCTTTATTCCCTTTCACTATTTTTTTTATAAATTAATTTTTATTGGTCTTCAATTTACCAACATACAGAATAACACCCAGTGCTCATCCCGTCAAGTGTCCCCCTCCGGGCCCGTCACCCATTCACCCCCACCCCCCGCCCTCCTCCCCTTCCACCACCCCTAGTTCATTTCCCAGAGTTAGAAGTCTTTATGTTCTGTGTCCCTTTCTGATATCTCCCACACATTTCTTCTCCCTTCCCTTATATTCCCCTTCACTATTTTTTATATTCCCCAAATGAATGAGACCATATAATGTTTGTCCTTCTCCGATGGACTTATTTCACTCAGCATAATACCCTCCAGTTCCATCCATGTCGAAGCAAATGGTAGGTACCTGTCATTTCTAATGGCTGAGTAATATTCCATTGTATACATAAACCACATCTTCTTTATCCATTCATCTTTCGATGGACACCGAGGCTCCTTCCACAGTTTGGCTATTGTGGACATTGCTGCTAGAAACATGGGGGTGCAGGTGTTTTGGCGTTTCATTGCATCTGTATCTTTGGGGTAAATCCCCAGCAGGGCAATTGCTGGGTCATAGGGCAGATCTATTTTTAACTCTTTGAGGAACCTCCACACAGTTTTCCAGAGTGGCTGCACCAGTTCACATTCCCACCAACAGTGTAAGAGGGTTCCCTTTTCTCCGCATCCTCTCCAACATTTGTGGTTTTCTGCCTTGTTAATTTTCCCCATTCTCACTGGTGTGAGGTGGTATCTCATTGTGGTTTTGATTTGTATTTCCCTGATGGCAAGTGATGCAGAGCATTTTCTCATGTGCATGTTGGCCATGTCTATGTCTTCCTCTGTGAGATTTCTGTCTTTTGCCCATTTTGTGATTGGATTGTTTGTTTCTTTGGTGTTGAGTTTAATAAGTTCTTTATAGATCTTGGAAACTAGCCCTTTATCTGATATGTCATTTGCAAATATCTTCTCCCATTCTGTAGGTTGTCTTTGAGTTTTGTTGACTGTATCCTTTGCTGTGCAAAAGCTTATCTTGATGAAGTCCCAATAGTTCATTTTTGCTTTTGTTTCTTTTGCCTTCGTGGATGTATCTTGCAAGAAGTTACTGTGGCCAAGTTCAAAAAGGGTGTTGCCTGTGTTCCCCTCTAGGATTTTGATGGAATCTTGTCTCACATTTAGATCTTTCATCCATTTTGAGTTTATCTCTGTGTATGGTGAAAGAGAGTGGTCTAGTCTCATTCTTCTGCATGTGGATGTCCAATTGTCCAGCACCATTTATTGAAGAGACTTTCTTCTAGTGGATAGTCTTTCCTCCTTTATCGAATATTAGTTGACCATAAAGTTCAGGATCCACTTCTGGGTTCTCTGTTGTGTTCCATTGATGTATGCGTCTGTTTTTGTGCCAGTACCACACTGTCTTGATGACCACAGCTTTGTAGCACAACCTGAAATCTGGCATTGTGATGCCCCCAGATATAGTTTTCTTTTTTAAAATTCCCCTGGCCAATTTACACGTTCAATGCAATCCCTATCAAAATACCATGGACTTTCTTCAGAGACTTAGAACAAATTATTTTAAGATTTGTGTGGAATCAGAAAAGACCCCGAATCGCCAGGGGAATTTTAAAAAGGAAAACCATATCTGGGGGCATCACAATGCCAGATTTCAGGTTGTACTACAAAGCTGTGGTCATCAAGACAGTGTGGTACTGGCACAAAAACAGACACATAGACCAATGGAACAGAATAGAGAACCCAGAAATGGACCCTGAACTTTATGGTCAACTAATATTCGACAAAGGAGGAAAGACGATCCACTGGAAGAAAGACAGTCTCTTCAATAAATGGTGCTGGGAAAATTGGTCATCCACATGCAGAAGAATGAAACTAGACCACTCTCTTGCACCATACACAAAGATAAACTCAAAATGGATGAAAGATTTAAATGTGAGACAAGACTCCATCAAAATCCTAGAGGAGAACAAAGGCAACACCCTTTTTGAACTTGGCCACAGTAACTTCTTGCAAGATACATCCACGAAGGCAAAAGAAACAAAAGCAAAAATGAACTATTGGGACTTCATCAAGATAAGAAGCTTTTGCACAGCAAAGGATACAGTCAACAAAACTCAAAGACAACCTACAGAATGGGAGAAGATATTTGCAAATAACATATCAGATAAAGGGCTAGTTTCCAAAATCTATAAAGAACTTCTTAAACTCAACACCAAAGAAACAAACAATCCAATCACAAAATGGGCAAAAGACAGAAATCTCACAGAGGAAGACATAGACATGGCCAACATGCACATGAGAAAATGCTCTGCATCACTTGCCATCAGGGAAATACAAATCAAAACCACAATGAGATACCACCTCACACCAGTGAGAATGGGGAAAATTAACAAGGCAGGAAACAACAAATGTTGGAGAGGATGCGGAGAAAAGGGAACCCTCTTACACTGTTGGTGGGAATGTGAACTGGTGCAGCCACTCTGGAAAACTGTGTGGAGGTTCCCCAAAGAATTAAAAACAGACCTGCCCTACGACCCAGCAATTGCACTGTTGGGGATTTACCCCAAAGATTCGATGCAATGAAACGCCGGGACACCTGCACCCCGATGTTTCTAGCAGCCATGTCCACAATAGCCAAACTGTGGAAGGAGCCTCGGTGCCCATCGAAAGATGAATGGATAAAGAAGATGTGGTTTATGTATACAATGGAATATTACTCAGCCATTACAAATGACAAATACCCACCATTTGCTTCAACGTGGATGGAACTGGAGGGTATTATGCTGAGTGAAGTAAGTCAATCGGAGAAGGACAAACAGTGTATGTTCTCATTCATTTGGGGAATATGAATAATAGTGAAGGGGAATATAAGGGAAGGGAGAAGAAATGTGTGGGAGATATCAGCAAGGGACACAGAACATAAAGACTTCTAACTCTGGGAAATGAACTAGGGGTTGTGGAAGGGGAGGAGGGTGGGGGGTGGGGGCGAATGGGTGACGGGCACGGAGGGGGACACTTGACGGGATGAGCACTGGGTGTTATTCTGTATGTTGGTAAATTGAAGACCAATAAAATTAATTTATTAAAAAAAATAAAATTCCCCTGGCTATTCGGGGTCTTTTCTGATTCCACACAAATCTTTTTTTTTAAATAATGAATTTATTTTTTATTGGTGCTCAATTTGCCAACATACAGAATAACACCCAGTGCTCATCCCATCAAGGCCCCCCTCAGTGCCCGTCACCCATTCACCCCACCCCACACCCTCCTCCCCTTCCACCACCCCTAGTTCATTTCCCAGAGTTAGGAGTCTTTATGTTCTGTCTCCCTTTCTGATATCTCCCACACATTTCTTCTCCCTTCCCTTATATTCCTTTTCACTATTATTTATATTCCCCAAATGAATGAGAACATACACTGTCCTTCTCCGATTGACTTACTTCACTCAGCATAATACCCTCCAGTTCCATCCACGTTGAAGCAAATGGTGGGTATTTGTCGTTTCTAATGGCTGAGTAATATTCCATTGTATACATAAACCACATCTTCTTTATCCATTCATCTTTCGATGGGCACCGAGGCTCCTTCCACAGTTTGCCTATTGTGGACATGGCTGCTAGAAACATCAGGGTGCAGGTGTCCCGGCGTTTCATTGCATCTGAATCTTTGGGGTAAATCCCTAACAGTGCAATTGCTGGGTCGTAGGGCAGGTCTATTTTTAATTCTTTGAGGAACCTCCACACAGTTTTCCAGAGTGGCTGCACCAGTTCACATTCCCACCAACAGTGTAAGAGGCTTCCCTTTTCTCCGCATCCTCTCCAACATTTGTTGTTTCCTGCCTTGTTAATTTTCCCCATTCTCACTGGTGTGAGGTAATATCTCATTGTGGTTTTGATTTGTATTTCCCTGATGGCAAGTGATGCAGAGCATTTTCTCATGTGCATGTTGGCCATGTCTACGTCTTCCTCTGTAAGATTTCTCTTCATGACTTTTGCCCATTTCATGATTGGATTGTTTGTTTCTTTGCTGTTGAGTTTAATAAGTTCTTTATAGATTTTGGAAACTAGCCCTTTATCTGAGATGTCATTTGCAAATATCTTCTCCCATTCTGTAGGTTGTCTTTGAGTTTTGTTGACTGTATCCTTTGCTGTGCAAAATCTTCCTATCTTGATGAAGTCCCAATAGTTCATTTTTGCTTTTGTTTCTTTTGCTTTCATGGATGTATCTTGCAAGAAGTTACTGGGGCTGAGTTCAAAAAGGGTGTTGCCTGTGTTCTCCTCTAGGATTTTGATGGACTCTTGTCTCACATTTAGATCTTTCATCCATTTTGAGTTTATCTTTGTGTATGGTGCAAGAGAGTGGTCTAGTTTCATTCTTCTGCATGTGGATGTCCAAGTTTCCCAGCACCATTTATTGAAGAGACTGTCTTTCTTCCAGTGGATAGTCTTTCCTCCTTTATCGAATATTAGTTGACCATAAAGTTCAGGGTTCACTTCTGGGTTCTCTCTATTCTGTTCCATTGGTCTATGTGTCTGTTTTTGTGCCAGTACCACACTGTCTTGATGACCATAGCTTTGTAGTACAACCTGAAATCTGGCATTGTGATGCCCCCAGATATGGTTTTCTTTTTTAAAATTCCCCTGGCTATTCGGGGTCTTTTCTGATTCCACACAAATCTTAAAATAATTTGTTCTAACTCTCTGAAGAAAGTCCATGGTATTTTGATAGGGATTGCATTAAATGTGTAAATTGCCCTGGGTAACATTGACATTTTCACAATATTAATTCTGCCAATCCATGAGCATGAAATATTTTTCCATTTCTTTGAGTCTTCCTCAATTTCTTCAGAAGTGTTCTATAGTTTTTAGGGTAGAGATCCTTTACCTCTTTGGTTAGGTTTATTCCTAGGTATCTTATGCTGTTGGGTGCAATTGTAAATGGGATTGACTCCTTAATTTCTCTTTCTTCAGTCTCATTGTTAGTATATAGAAATGCCATTGATTTCTTGGCATTGATTTTGTATCCTGCCACACTACCAAATTGCTGTATGAGTTCTAGCAATCTTGGGGGGGAGGCTTTTGGGTTTTCTAGGTAGAGTATCATGTCATCGGCGAAGAGGGAGAGTTTGACTTCTTCTTTGCCGATTTGAATGCCTTTAATGTCTTTTTGTTGTCTGATTGCTGAGGCTAGGACTTCCAATACTATGTTGAATAGCAGTGGTGAGAGTGGACATCCCTGTCTTGTTCCTGATCTTAGGGGAAAGGCTCCCAGTGCTTCCCCATTGAGAATGATATTTGCTGTGGGCTTTTCGTAGATGGCTTTTAAGATGTTGAGGAATGTTCCCTCTATCCCTACACTCTGAAGAGTTTTGATCAGGAATGGATGCTGTATTTTGTCAGATGCTTTCTCTGCATCTAATGAGAGGATCATATGGTTCTTGGTTTTTCTCTTGCTGATATGATGAATCACATTGATTGTTTTACGAGTGTTGAACCAGCCTTGTGTCCCGGGGATAAATCCTACTTGGTCATGGTGAATAATTTTCTTAATGTGTTGTTGGATCCTATTGGCTAGTATCTTGTTGAGCATTTTTGCATCCATGTTCATCAGGGATATTGGTCTGTAATTCTCCTTTTTGGTGGGGTCTTTGGTTTTGAAATTAAGGTGATGCTGGCCTCATAGAACGAATTTGGAAGTACTCCATCTCTTTCTATCTTTCCAAACAGCTTTAGTAGAATAGGTATGATTTCTTCTTTAAACGTTTGATAGAATTCCCCTGGGAAGCCATCTGGCCCTGGACTCTTGTGTCTTGGGAGGTTTTTGATGACTGCTTCAATTTCCTCCCTGGTTATTGGCCTGTTCAGATTTTCTATTTCTTCCTGTTCCAGTTTTGGTAATTTGTGGCTTTCCAGAAATGCGTCCATTTCTTCTAGTTTGCCTAATTTATTGGCGTATAGCTGTTCATAATATGTTTTTTTTTTTTGAATTTAGAGTTTTTTTAATAGACTTTTCCCCCCCTCACTTGAAACAAAAGTTAAATTAAAATAGGTTTGCTTTTTTTTCCTACTTTTTGTAGTTGTTCTATGTACTTTAAATCTTTTTTTTTTATTTTTTTTTATAAATTAATTTTTATTGGTGTTCAATTTACCAACATACAGAATAACACCCAGTGCTCATCCCGTCAAGTGTACCCCTCAGTGCCCGTCACCCATTCACCCCCACCCCCCACCCTCCTCCCCCTCCACCACCCCTAGTTCATTTCCCAGAGTTAGAAGTCTTTATGTTCTGTCTCCCTTTCTGATATTTCTCACACATTTCTTCTCCCTTCCCTTATATTCCCTTTCGCTATTATTCATATTCCCCAAATGAATGAGAACATACACCGTTTGTCCTTCTCCGGTTACTGTGGCCAAGTTCAAAAAGGGTGTTGCCTGAGTTCTTCTCTGGGATTTTGATGGAATCTTGTCTCACATTTAGATCTTTCATCTATTTTGAGTTTATCTTTGTGTATGGTGCAAGAGAGTGGTCCAGTTTCATTCTTCTGCATGTGGATGTCCAATTTTCCCAGCACCATTTATTGAAGAGACTGTCTTTCTTCTAGTGGATCGTCTTTCCTCCTTTATCGTATATTAGTTGAGCATAAAGTTCAGGGTCCACTTCTGGGTTCTCTGTTCTGTTCCATTGATCTATATGTCTGTTTTTGTGCCAGTACCACACTGCCTTGGTAATATGTTTTTAAAATCATTTGTATTTCCTTGTTGTTGGTAGTGATCTCTCCTTTCTCATTCATGATTTTATTAATTTG
>NW_026574800.1:0-8806 GCF_905146905.1 Nyctereutes procyonoides | reverse complement strand
TGCCTTTGGCTCAGGGTGTGATCCCAGAGTCCCAGGATCGAGTCCCACATCAGGCTCCCTGCATGGAGCCTGCTTCTCCCTCTCCCTATGTCTCTGCCTCTCTCTCTGTGTCTCTCATGAAAAACTAAAGTCCTTTTTAAAAATAAATAAATTAGGAGTATAGCCTGTGGCATTAAAGGGTAAGGATAACAAATCCTCAGCAGTATGTGCTTAAAAATTAACTGGTAATAGCCTAGACTATTACTAGAGATTTTTTTTTGTTTCGTTTTGATGTCAAACTGAGGGCTTAGTTGACCAATTAGACAGAGCTTTGGAGATGGGTGGTCAGACCAAGACTGATTGTACATTTCCTTAAATTGGCTTTAAGTTTTTACAATGGAAAATAGAGCTTCAGGAATGTTGTGTACTTGTAATCTGAATATATTAAGGAATGATTCTTAGGAGGTAGAGGAAACTCTATCACCTTCATCAAATTATCAAGCTGCATCCATGTATATCCCTAAAAGAAGATTATTTTCTAAGGGGCATTTTTTGAGACATCTATGAATCCATACCTTTATTAACAAGTCAGTGCTATAATCATGTTGTATAGTTTACCGATTAGGAGGCTGCCTGACTGGCTCAGTCAGTGAAACATGTGATTCTTGATCTCAGGGTTCTCAGTTTGAGCCCCATGTTAGATGTAGAAATTACATTTAAAAAAATACTTTAAAAAATTTGCTTATGGGCAGCCCCAGTGACGCAGCAGTTTAGTGCTGCCTGTGGCCCTGGATGTGATCCTGGAGACCCAGGATCGAGTCCCATGTTGAGCTCCCTGCACGGAGCCTGCTTCTCCCTCTGCCTTTGTCTCTACCTCTCTCTCTCTCTCTCTGTATCTCTATGAATCAATCAATCAATTAATTAATTATAAATAAATAAATAAATTGCTTTAAAATTTTGCTAATTAGGTTATAGCTTGTTTAGATACTCAACAGCCCTAAGGATACACTTTGAACATGTTTTATTCAGCTAATTTAACAAAGTTTTTTGTTCACCTATTTGTTGGGCACTGTGAGTATAAAGATAGATAAAATAGGGATCCCTGGGTGGCACAGCAGTTTGGCGCCTGCCTTTGTCCCAGGGCGCGATCCTGGAGACGCGGGATCGAATCCTACATCGGGCTCCCGGTGCATGGAGCCTGCTTCTCCCTCTGCCTGTGTCTCTGCCTCTCTCTCTCTCTCTCTCTCTATCATAAAAAAGATAGATAAAATAAAATCTCTGCCCTCAGAGTGCTCACAATTTAGAAAGATAAGCAAATATGTTAAATAATTGCTATAGGATTTAGTAAGTACTATAATACAGGTATGTTTGAGATAGATTGTGGCACAATGGAAACCATATCTTCTTAGGTTTGTCTGGGAATGTTCCACAAAGGGGAAGAGATACTGGTTATTGTATGTATGACTAGAAGTTAGCCAGTTGGGAAGGGTATTCAAGATGAAAGAGTACAAAAGAGTAAGTCTTTAATAACTTGGTGTTATGGGCTGACCTGTGTTCCCCCAAAATTCCTATAGAAGCATAACCCCTAGTTCCTCAGAATGTGATTATATTAGGAGGCAGGGCCTTTAAAGAAGTGATTAAATTAAAATGAGGCCTTTAGGTGGGCCCTAATTCAATCCTACTTATGTCCTTATAAGAACAGGAAATGTAGGGCAGCTCAGGTGGCTCAGCAGTTTAGCACCACCTTCAGCCCAGGGTGTGATCCTGGAGGCCCAGGATCAAGTCCCACGTCGGGCACCCTGCATGAAGCCTGCTTCTCCCTCTGCCTGTGTCTGTGCCTTTCTCTCTGTGTGTCTCTCATGAATAAATAAATAAAATCTTAAAGAAAAAAAAAGAACAGGAAATGTAGGGACACCTGAGCGGCTCAGTGGTTGAGGATCAGCCTTCAGCTCAGGGCCTGATCCCAGGGTCCTGGGACTGAGTCTTGCATCAGGTTCCCCACAAGGAGTCTGCTTTTCCCTCTGCCTATGTCTTTGCTTCTGTGTCTCACATGAATAAATAAATAAAATCTTTAAAAAATAACATAAAACATGGGATCCCTGGGTGGCGCAGTGGTTTGGCGCCTGCCTTTGGCCCAGGGCACGATTCTGGAGACCCCGGATCGAATCCCACGTCGGGCTCCCGGTGCATGGAGCCTGCTTCTCCCTCTGCCTGTGTCTCTGTCTCTCTCTCTCTCTCTGTGACTATCATAAAATAAAAATAAATAAATAAATGTGGTAAATTAAAAAAAAAATTATTAAAAAAAATAACATAAAACAGATAATGTAGATATTCAAGAGACACCACGGATGTATACACACAGAGAAAAAGGCCATCTACAAGTCAAGGAGAAAGTTCTTAGGAGAAACCAAGCCTGCCAACACCTTGGACACCCAGCCTCTAGAATTGTTAAGAAAATAAATTTCTAAAGAAAAAAAAAAAAAAAGAAAGAAAATAAATTTCTGTCTTTTACGCTATCCAGTCTGTGGTGTATTGTTATGGTACCCTTCAATGTGCGTTTTTTTCACACCACCAAGAAATTCTTCAATTCTCAGCTGATGGTAATGGAATGCCTTCCCCTTTCAACTCAATTCTGTCTACCCTGAGATCGCATCAGATGTCACAGGTTAAGGGTCCAGACCCACCGAAACTGCCTCTCTCTTTCCTCCACTTCGGATGCCAGCGGCTACTCTCCTTTATCAACTGCTATAGATTAGAGGGTTCAACAACCTCCTCCTGGGTTTGATTAACTGGCTAGAGCAGCTGACACAAGTCAAAGAAACATTTACTCACATTTTTTAGTTTATTATAAAGAATATAATAAAGGATACAGATGAAGAGATACATAGGTCTGTTTGAACACTGACAATTGGTTCAGTTTGGTTTAGGCAAAGGAGAAATATACTTAAAGTGTGACTAGTGTGACTCAGGAGTTTATTAATTTCACTCTATTTTAATTCATTTACGTTTGTATTTAAAAATTGAAACCAGGGGATCCCTGGTGGTGCAGTGGTTTAGCACCTGCCTTTGGCCCAGGGGGCGATCCTGGAGACCAGGGATCGAGTCCCACATCGGGCTCCCTGCATGGAGCCTGCTTCTCCCTCTGCCTGTGTCTCTGCCTCTCTCTCTCTCTCTCTCTCTCTCTCTCATAAATAAATAAATAAAATCTTAAAAAAAAATAAAAATTGAAACCATGTTGGGGCACCTGGCTGGCTCTGTCAGTAGAAGATTGAACCCTTGATTTTGGGGTGTCAAATTTGAGTCCCATATTGGGCATAGAGATTATGAAAGAAAGAGGGAGGGAGAGGGAGAGAGGAAGGAAGAAAGAGAAGGAAAGGGAAAGAAAGAGAAGGAAAATGACAGAAGCAATTAAAAAATTGAAGCAGTGTAAAAAATCAGAAGTACTATAAAGTGTTTTTGTTAAACACAACTTCATTTGTTTTAATCAGACTACATTTCACCTTAATTGTTGAAAATTCAGTGTTCCAATTAAGGTGTGCTGGAAGTGTAAAATACAGATCTAGTGCCAAAGAGAGAAAGAAAGAAATATCTCATTAATAACTTTTATATTATTTACAAGTTGAAATGACAAAATTTGGTGTATATTAGGTTAAGTAAAATATAATTTTGAAATTAACTCATTTCTTTTCACTTTTTAAAAATGTGACTACTGGAAAATTTTTAATTTCATATGTAGCTTACATTATGTTTCTACTGGACAGCACTGATCTAGACTTTATTCAATAACCATTGGTACATGATGGATTGATTTTTGAAGGAAATTGGAGGAGGGGAGACCCCTTAAAAAGTGATAAGGATCTGAGAGCTGGGATTAGGTGCTTTAGGATTAACTGGAGTGATGAATGGTTGAAATCCAGTTTGGATAGGAAAATCAACATTTTTCAAATTTTTTCTCTCTTTACCCTGTGTTTTAGAGGGTATTTTCACATTTCTCATTCAAAAGGAACTTTGACTACACCCAACCTAGTAAAGGAAGATCAGTAAATAACATACCACAACAAAAGATGTTCTTTATGAGAAAAATTACAAATGCAAGCAGAGCAAGTAGAATTAACTCTGGCAATCTTTAGAGTAGGCATTAGTTTTTTGGTGTGCCTTGTAATGCCATTACACTGTTCTATGAAAGAGGCAGTCTTCTCTGACTTAACTCTACGTGTTTAAAGTCCTGTATTCCTTGATTGCAGGATTTTTTGGTTTGTTTGTTTTCCCACTCAGTTATCACAATAGCAAACATCCTCCCACCTAGCAGAAAGAAGCTAGGCTTGAGATGTATGGTCTGCAGATACCTGTTTTTGGAGCTAAGAGATTTCAGGCTATTATTCACTCATTACTTCTCTTCTTAGCAGACCTACATGAAACTATTAGGTAGGAATTTCATAACATTTCAGTCTATTCCATTTTTAAATGTATCCACCACATTTCCTCTTTTGTTTTCATTTCATTTCATTTCATTTCATTTCACTTCACTTCACTTCACTTCATTTCATCTTCCATGGAAGAACATCTCACAGGAATCAAATGATACATGATACATGTTCCAGGACATTTACCTTGCTGCGCTTCCCTAGCGTTGTAATCACCAGATTTCAGGAATGCTGTAGCTCCCGACTGACTGGAGCTGGTAGTCTAGTAAGTGGGACCTACTTTCAAAGTAGGTCCTGAAGACCCCAGCCAACCAACCAATCTCCCCCAAACATACCAATATAAGGTTGTATAGAGCAACCTTTCTGTTGCCCAGGGGGAGGATTGCCTAATTTAGTTGTCCCTTGCTCTGGGGATAATAAGCCCAGCGTTGACTGATCTCTGGTCAGTTTATTAGGTCCTCTTACTCAAAAAGCATCTGACTCATATGTTCAGCACGCTTTTAGATTCTTGAGATTCAGTTGAATTCTAGTTGTAACCTTTAAAAGTGTATAATGCTAAAAGTAGAGTGCTCTCTGTCCCACTTAACTTTTTTGAAGGTAATTTTTTCAAATTGAATTAGCCAGATGATGTTTCAGATCTCTCTCCCTTTTACCCTCCCTCCTTTTTTACCAAAAAAAAAAATATATTCTTCAGAATTCACACGTCTAAAACTTAACCTTCAGTATTATCTTTCTCCATCACGGTTTTACACTAATTTAGGACACATACATTCTTTGCCTTTATAATTACATTTATTTCCTTAACCATTGGGCAAATAGTTACTGGGGCAAATCCTGATTACAAATTCTGATTACAAAAAAAAAAAAAACAAATTCTGATTACATTGGAGGCTGCTCAGAGTAAATGAACAGGCTCATACAGACCCGCTTTGTACTTTTACTCATGCAATTTGCTCTTGCAAAACATTAAAAACTAATTCTACTAAGTCTAGGGAGAGGGAGAAAGAAAAGATAAAGTGGTTTATAGCCAAGAATGACCCTGTGAAACAAATAAATAAAAGCTAAGATAAAAAAGAACATAGAAGAGACCGGAGGAGAACAGGGCATTGAAGCTGCAAGGTCCAGCCATGAGCCTCACATGGCTATTGAGTACTTACATGTAGGTAATGCCACTGAGAAACTGTTTTGCTGATTTTTATTAGTTTAGAATCAGAGCAATTTAAAATATTTTCCCATCAAACACAACTTTGTTGTTACTTTAACTGTAGAAAATGGAGATGTGGGGATGCCTGGGTGGCTCAGTGGTTGAGCGTTTGCCTTTGGCCCAGGGTGTGATCCTGAGTCATGGGATCGAGTCCCACATCAGGTTCCCTGCAAGGAGCCTGCTTCTCCCTCTGCCTGTGTCTCTGCCTCTCTCTCTCTCTAAGTGTGTGTCTCTCACTAGTAAATAAATAAAATCTTAAAAAAAGGAAAAGAAAATGGAGATGTGTTATAAATGTGAAATATACACTGAATTTCAAAGACTTAGTAGGGGAAAAAAAAGGGAACTACCTTAGTAATAATTGTTATATTGATACTATACTGAAATGATATTATTTGGGCCCTCATGGGTCAAATAAAGTCAGTATTTAATCTCTTGTGTCTTTTAAATTTTTTAGTATGGCTACTAGCAAATTTTTCATAACATAAGTAGCTTGGATTATATTTCTATTGGACCTCACTGCCTTACAGGATATTCTTTGTCCTTTGGCTGCTAAATTCAGTTGCTGTGGTAACTTAAGGGGCCTCTAGGCTCAGTGTTTCCTGGAAGGACTGGAATGAGGTGGGGGAGGGGAAGTGTGACCTCAGGGAAGGTTTTCTTGGATGTCACGCTTCACTCATACTTGGTTCTCTCTACTAATGATCAGATTTAGAAAATAGCCTCATTAAAAAAGAGAGAGACACACACAGAGACAACATAATCTGGTTTGTGTCTGGTTCAGTAGCATCAGTTTGAATTCTAGGCGCTGAACCAAAACCCAAAAGAAAATGCACACACACACACACACACACACACACCCCGTTTACCAACTAGAAAAATTGTGTCCAGTTACTGTGCTCTCTCTGCTCACCCTCTTCCCCCATCCTGAAGGAATTGCTATGCTACAAATTAACTGGCATTAGGAAATTGACCATTGATATCCATCGCTTCCCTCCAGAGCCCCAGCAAAGCCTTGATCACAATCTCTCACCCAAATCTGTTGTTAGAACCAAATTGTTTTCTTTGTTTACTCTTACACTGGAGCCTCCTCTCTCTGTCTCTGTCTCTGTCTCTCTCTCTCTCTCTCTCTCTCTCTCCTTTCGTTATCTTTCATCTTCCTTTTTTCGAATTTTTCTTATCTGTTTTCCCCCACTCATCTCAGCCTGTAATTAATAAGAATCAATTGAGACTGTCCTTTTTTATTCTGTAAGTGGAAGTGGTACAGGACTTTTGTCCCCTGCATGCCCGCAGTCCTTGGTTGGCAGCAAAGCAAAGTTTATTGAGCAAGAGTATAAAGCTCCCGGAGAGGGAGGGGGGCCCAGTGGGTTGCCCCCGGAGTTTCTAAGTTTAGGGGTTTTTATGAGCTCTTTTAAGTGAAACTTTCTTAAGTGATCAGGTTGTGCTGAGTCGTGCCAATCAGGGCTTTGGTCACGTATCTGTCTCCCTGTTTGGTTAATGTCTCTGAGCTGATGGTCTTTTTTTCCTGACATCTAGAGGCTTATGCCTTAACTGCCCCTTGCCTGTGATACCAACAAATGCTTTGTGGGTAACTGTCTTACTTTATTTAGGAATTTTTGCAGAAGTCATTTCTGCAAAGGCTGAAAAGCAAACTGTTAGTGTGGTCCTGCCTACGCTGCAATACAAGATGTCAATGCTATTTTATTTCAGCTGTCCTGACTCCATATTTTCTTGCTGGCGACCCTGGCCCTAACTACTTAACTGTTCAACTAACTCCTAACAGAATAATAAGGGAAATGCTATAAATTCCTTAAAAGCCACGACACTTTTTTGTCCTACATGCTGATGAAACCCGTTTCTTGGAGAGTACCTGACATGTAATGTGCACCCAGCAAACACCTTTTTAACTGAATTTGGTAATTGTTCCATCTTCAGATGCTATAAACCTGAGCCTAGAGGCAAAATGTTGTAGAATCAGTAGGATTCAGAATAGGTGGTTTGGTAAATGCCATATTAAGGAGTTTGGATTGTATCCCAAAAGCAGTTGATTCTCTCCTTCCTGCAGTCCAGGAGAGTTGGTCTGGCTCCCAGATACTCAGATTTTCTTCCTCCCAGGAGAGAGTGTGCTAATCAGAGAACAAGGAGAGCCAAAAAAGTGGCCCAGTTCTTTCCTTGCTAGCTTTTCTTCTCCAGACTGCCCTTCCTTCCCCTTCAAGATTGTAGACCTAGTCTATAATAAAAAGGCAGCTGATAAGTTCATGGCATTGTGAATCCTTCTGCTTACACACCTTCAAACAACCTTAACTTTCAGATAGCACCACCCCGTTGACTCTGCCTTGTGTAAATAGCATTTAGTCTCATCTCTATAGATTGACTTAATTCCCAGCAGATGGAGAACACAAATTAATTTGCCCTCCCACAGGCTTTTCTGGAGCATTTTGTCTGTGAAACTAAGATGCTATAGCAGCTATTAGAAGGGGGAAGGAGGACCAGTTTAAAAAAAAAGAAGTAGGGAGGGTGAAGGATGTGGTTTTAAAAAGGGGGTGAGAGGAGAGGGAGTTGTTGCCTAGGGTGGGGGCAGAGTTTGAAGTCACCAAATTCCGAGAGGTCACGGGATCACTTGAGCCGAGTGTGGGGCTGGGGGGGGGGTTGCTTGTCTTCCTTGCAGGCACCACCCTTTGCAGAGATTATAAATTAGTGCCTGGCGAGCTCTAACGGTGAGAGCGAGGAGGAGATGTGCTGCGGAGCTGGGGACCAGTAGGAAAACTTGCTGCCAAGAAGGACATTTTGGAGGTTTTGTTGACTGGAAGGCGGTGTCTCTGGGATCCCAACTCCCAGATCTTTATTGAAGATTGGAATAGAAGTAAATTAGGGCCATGGGGACACAGAAGGTAAGAAGGACTGATAGAATTATCAGTTACTTTTTTGCTTGTTGGGGGTACACTCCAAAGGCAGGCCTTTATGGAGGTGCTGTGCTCCGTTTTAATCTAAGTCATCTAGCCATCTTCAGGCCTGTTCGTTTCTTCTCCAGCCTGGGATGCCATGGTACTGCCAGTTATCTTTGGATGTCCAAGCCTATTAAGGATTTATCCCAGTTCCATTCACCTTCCTGTCGCAGGGAAAGCCACCTGGAGAAGCTATCTATGTGTTTTTCTCAGGGTTGTTACTGTTTTTAACATGATCACATGGTACTGAGGATGCGGGG
>NW_026574799.1:0-8757 GCF_905146905.1 Nyctereutes procyonoides | reverse complement strand
ACTTTGTTTGTGAAGGCCCCAAACTGGACACAACCCATAAGTCCTTCAGTGGATGAATGGCTAAACATATTATGATGATGAAAACACCATAGAATACTCAGTAATAAAAAGGAACAAACTATTGATGTATCAATATCGATGAACAAACATGGATGTATTATTCCACCCCTTTCATGAATGTATCAAGATATATTCAAGGGAGTCATACTGAATGAAGAAAGACAATTCCAAAAGACTACAGACTGGATGGTTCCATTTATGTAACAATTTGAAAGGGAAAAAATTGAGAAGTGGAGGACAGATGCTAAAATTTAGGAATAGGAGTGGGGAGGTGTGGGACAGAGTTGGGTGCAGATATATAAGAGAAGCAGGAGAAATCCTTGTGGTATTGGAGCTGTTCAGTATCTTGATTGTGGTGGTTTAAACACATGCACAATCACACGCATGTGTGCACACTAGAGTGGAAACAAGATTAGGAAACTGGTGAAATTCTGAAGACTGGTGAATTGTAATAGTGTGAATATGCTGGTGGCCATATTATATTATCATTTTGCAAAATGTTACTATTGAGATCTCTTTGTTATTTCTTACAACTGCAGATGATGTACTTCAATAAAAAAATTTCAATTGAAAAAGGATAACATTGGGGTACCTGGGTGGCTCAGTGGTTGAGCATCTGCCTTTGGCTCAGTTCATGATCCTGGGGTCCTGGGATTGAGTCCCACATCAGGTTCCCTGGAAGGAGCCTGCTTCTCCCTCTGCCTATGTCTCTGCCTCTCTCTGTGTGTCTCTCATGAATAAATAAAAATAAAATCTTAAAAAAATAAAAAGAATAACATTAATAGTTTATAACACATTGACTGTAAAAAGAATGCATGAGTCTATAGTGACACCAGAATCAGAAGATAATCAAAGGAAATATACATAAACAATGAGGAAAACTCTTGTTTAAATACTAATGCCACTGAAAAAATGCAAGAAAGATACAATCTCTGTATTTTAGATATCAGTGTGATATTTGATTCAGGCAATGATCATCCATGGATTCTTAATTTACTGGGTTAATGTATGTGAGGAAAAGAATATTAATTATGAACAAAAACTTTTACAACAGGGACATCTGGCAAAATCTATCACATATCCAAGTGACTGAAGTTATCAACACCCACAAGGGGACAAACCCACATTGTGTTCCTCATAATGTTAGGCTGTGAGAAGCACATAACATCACTTATGCAGCTGTTTAGCTGGAAAAAAAGTTTAGCCTGAGGAAACAATATGGCAAATCCAGGTTGGGGGATATTGTAAAAGACAAGTTCCTGTACTTTTCCAAAATGTTGTTATCTTGGAAGACAAAAAAACAAAACAAAACAAAAAAGCAAAAAGAAAAAGAGAGAGAATGACAAAAGGTAGGTGAAGTAATCTGAATTAAAGGGGACTAAAGATGACAACCAAATGCAGTAATTCTTGAGTGAAATCCAGAGCCAAAAGTAAAAATCGCTCTATATCCATCTGGGGAGAAGGGAACATGAAACGTGGATTGTATCATTTCATCAGTATTGAGTCTTGGATGTTATCATGCACTGTATTTACAGAAAAGAAGACTCTTTAATGAGGAGATAAATATCACAACATATAGGGTAGCTATTATGATGTCTGCAAAGTTACTTTCAAAAATTTAGTTGAAAGTACAGAGAGGTAAATAGAGACAGAAGAGCAAAAGAAAAATAAGGTAAATATCACAAAATATTAGCCGCTGAGTTCAATTACAAATGGGTCCTTCTGTTTCTACACCTTCAACTTTTCTGAGGCTTGTAATTTTCAAAATAAAAAAAAAATTAGGGGTTATTATATGCCCCCGAAGTAATTTTTTTTAAGCTTTTAAGATTTCATTTATCTATTCATGAGAGACACAGAGAGAGAGGCAGAGACACAGGCAGAGGGAGAAGCAGGCTCCCCATGGGAAGCTTGATGCAGAACTTGATCCCAGGACCCCAGGATCACTACCTGAGCCCTTGAGCTGGGATCATGTCCTGAACCCCTGGGCTGAAGGCAGATGCTCAACCTTTGAGCCACCCAAGCATCCCGCCCCCAAGTGATTAAAAATAGGCTGGCATCTTTGCTTTCAACAACCTGAGGGTGGTGGGAAGGGAGGAGAAAGAGAACACAGTTTCCCACCTCAGATAACTTTTCTGCAGATGGCTCATGTTTTCCATCTGTTGCTTGCACACGGCAAGATGGCAGTGGTGGCAGTTGGTTGTTTGGGAATTTATGATCCTATGTCATTCAACACTCTTATCTTTAAGGAGCTAGTTGAAAATTCAAGTCCAGAGATCACGTCTTAATGGAATAGTCATTTGAAGGCAGCAATCTCATGGCAGAGATTCACAAGCACTGTAAATAGCAGGGGCAGCGGAAATCCAGCTCACAAGTCAAATAATGATTATGTTAGGTGTGAAAAAAAATCATAAAAAAAAGCTTGAATGATTGTCATGGTTTAAGCATCTGCCTCTTTGAAAATGTGAATCCCTAGGCCTTGTTCCAGACTTAATGAATTAGAAACTCTGCGGGTGGCTCCAGACTCTAAATTTTTATCTAATTCTCGCAGTAACATTAATCAACTGAGGTCTGTGGACAACTGCCATAAGGTGTCATTGCTATTGTTGAAATGTAAAAATAAGTCCAATTAAGTTTTCCCATTTAAATATTTTCATAATCAGTCAACGATTACGTGGAAATTGTGGAACAACATTAGCATAACTTCCTATGTATTTTGTCATTAAGGTAAGAGCTCAGTTTTTGTGAAGATAAGCAGAAAACCTATTTGAAAGTAAGTGGCTAGCATACAATTATAAATTTGCTCCTGGGATGCTGGCATTGATAAAAACAGGCGAAGAGTCCATTGTTAAGAGAAAAAGAATAATGAAAAGCATCCTGAAAGGGATGTCTGATTGTTAAATGGTTCTATTTCTTTGTACGTTCTTGGAATATGGAAACAATTGGTCGTGTCTTGTTAGCTGTAACATCAAATAAAGATACGCTGTCATGTCTTTTAATGAAGTTTAAATGTCCTGATTCTCCAGGAGCAGAAGCCCCCCTATGCCCCAGTTGTCCCCCCCATCACACTCCTCAGCCCCTGCATCTCTGCTCCCAATCTGATGTCATTGCTTCTGTCACCACTTAGGCAGTGGTTAAGCTTCTGCTCTAAGCAGGGCAGTTTTTCAGTTGCTGCTGGCCATGCAAGAGTGAACTAAGACACTGCTCTTGGCCATGCAAAAGTGAACTAAGATGCTTTGCAGATTTGGAAAGAGAGAGGGAAGGCTAGGCAGCCTGTCCAATGTCATTGAGCTGAATATATTAAAGAGTTCACAGGTGTCTGACTCCAAAGTGCTCTTCTTACACAACTGTGCCTCTCATGAGCTAAGGATGAGATCAAAATCGTTTCACGGGGAAATACAAATTGGTAAGAAAGCTTAAAGGAGTGGGATTCTCCTTGAGAGAGCATCTGAGAACCCATTCTGAAAAGAGATAGAGGCCTGACAAGGAAAAGAGTGGGCATGCCACATTGAGGGAATATTTCAGGCATGTGTGTGAACAGCAATTTCTCAGTCAGTTGGCAACAAGAGAACAGCCCTGAGTAAGGCTAGAAAGTGTGTCTAGAAAAGTATTCAGGGCCACGTGAGTGGCTCAGTCGGTGAAGTGTCTGCCTTTGGCTCAGGTCATGATCCAGGGTCCTGGGATCGACTCCCTCATCAGCTCCCTGCTCAGCAGAGAGCCTGCCCTCTGCCTCTCCCCCTGCTCAAGCTCTCTGTCTCTCTCTCTCTCTGAAATAAATACAAAATCCTTAAAAAGAAAAGAAAAGTATTTGGATTTTATGAGGCAACACAGAGACATTGAACTCTTTTAAAATTTATTTGTTAGAACTGTGACATGGGCTAATCCAGTGTTTGTCTATGCAACAAACTGAGGAGAGAGGCTGGAGTCAGGAAGACTAGAAGGTGCTCATGGTTACCTGGGAAACAGACCCTCATCATCAGCTAATAGGGTCTTGAGCCAGTCACAAGAATCAGAAGAGGACAAGGGACATGGGGAGAAGGAATTCTACTCTCTGTTAGTGGAAGGACAGGAAAGAAATAGGAATATCACGGGTAGAAATACTCAGATCCTTTTTGGCCAGTTAAGAATGCAGATTTGTCTCTTGTGCCTTGTAGGCATCACCTTTTTTCCTTCTCTCTCTCTTTCTTCCCCCTCTCCTTTCTTCCTCTCTTTCTTCCTTCTTTCACTCTATAACAGCAAAGCTGAATAGTTTCGACAGAGACTGTATGACCTGCAAACCCTGAAATATTTACTATCTGGCTTTTACAGAAAAAGTTTGCTAACATCTGGTCTAGAGAAACATCAAAAGCAATAGGATGATTATTGATCAGGGAATTGGAAACTCTGAGTTCCTGTTCTACCAAACAGCAGTGGGCCTCAGGTAAAACACTCAGGCTTTTGAGGAAACCAAAGCATGTTGTCAGTAAGTAACTCAGCATGAGCAAAATCCAGGTCTCCTATCCTTAGAAGATCATGGAATAAAAAGTCATTAAAAAAAAAAAACTTAAAAATTTCCTGAATAGGGTGCCTGGGTGGTTCAGTAGGTTAAGTGTTTGCCTTTGGCTCAGGTCATGATCCTGGAGTCCTGGGATCCAGCCCCAAATTGGGCTTCTTGCTCAGTGGGGGGCCTGCTTCTCCCTCTTACTCTCTCTAGCTCTCTATCTCAAATAAATAAAATCTTTTAAAAACATTTGCCAAATGAAATATCGAGATCCTTTGATATTTTGCTGAATGTTTTATTAACCCACCAAAATAAGTATGCAACTTACACGATCAAAGGCTTTTACAAGGTGGGTACATTTTCTTTTGCTAAATAAAAAAGGAGAAACTAGTATCATTGACCAAATGATTGAGGGAGCTCTTCTTTCAAAACTTGTGGATACGGAGAGAAGTTAAAAAGTAAAAAAAAAAAAAAAAAAAAAAAAATTGTGGTAAAATGTGAACCACTAGATAGTCTCTATGGTCTTCAATTCCAGAATCCTGTGAACACAGATGTACCACATGGATACTTCTGAGATGCTGTGATCATGTCTCTCCCTCCTTTTCCCTGAATGATGAGACAATGAGAAAACACCCGGGGCAGGGAAAGGGGGATGAGTGGTTAATACACATATAAAATGGAGTCACGTAGACTCATAAATTGGTAATTGCTGAACTGAATAAGGATTAAGTGTCTTTTCATTGCTTTTTAACTCTCTTTTTAAAGTCTTTAATATGTAAATGCTCCTGATGAATTTTCAAAAGGGGAGACATATTACATTGTATTTCCCAAACTCATATGACCATGAAAATTCATTTTCGTGAATATCTCTTTTGCCCCCTTTTCCATAGAAAACACTGCTTTGAATAATGATGATCTGCAAGGTAGAATTACGACAGCATCCCAGAGAACAGCAAGAGTAACTTGGTCATAAGACAGATCAGAAGGGTGCATGGGAGGCAGGTTTGGGGGTGTTCTCTCCTGAAGGTTCCAGGCCAGGATCTGGCTACCAGATGGTGGGCACAGGGATCGCAGGTGAGGAGGGAACTTTGCCATTTAAGACTGAAAAAAACAAGTTTTTAAGACACACTCATGCAACTCACACACACACACACACACCACACACACACACACATCCTAGAATAGTTCTAGTTACTACACCAAAGCCAAGTCGTTCATCTACTTACACCCTTACTTCCTAGGCTCGTGTTTTTGCCTTTCCAACCCTATTTTGCCTTTAAGATGACTTTGAACTTCATTTAGCCAGACTTCACTTGCATCGTGTCCATTTTGTAATAACTGGAGCACAAAATGTGACTTAGAAGTATAGGATCCAGCAGCCCTGATCCTGAGTTTAGGAAGGTACCGACACCTGCAGAGTGGTTGGGAACCTTGAGTGTGTAGCAGTCACCAGGAGGGATGGCAAAGGTAGGAAACTCCTGGAAGGTGGAAAAGAAGTGTCTTAATCTGCATTACCCCAGAAAGCAAAGCCTGAGCCAAACAATTTTGGGTCACTGAGAAGGCTCCTCTTGATCTCGTCCCTCAGGGGCACCATGGGTGAGGCTGAGGCTGTCCTGGGTAGAACGACACTCTAACCAGCATGGATATATCTTGCTAGCGAATTTGTGAACAAGGCCTGGATTGTCTCCTTCTCCTTTAGCTGGTCTTAGGGAATGTTCCATAAAGCCACAGGAATGGGATAAAAGCCACAGGTGCCAGGGCAAGAAAGATACATGACATGTGGGTCTGCACTACCTGTTCTTTTGTATCTGGTGTTGTCAGTACCTGTTAGGGCTTGTTCCTGAATATTTCCATTGGAAAAATGCATCGCTACTGTGTCCACCTCACCTTAAGATCTGGTCGATTTACTAATATCCAGCTCACAGAAGGTGGCTTCTGTCACAAAGGCGCTGGGTGCCCTATGGTTCAATAATTATTCCCTACCACCAAGACCAGGATCATTCATGCAAGGAACATTTTTTTTTTTTTTAAGATTTACTTATTTATTTGAGAGAGAGAGAGAGTGAGCAGGACAAGGAGCAGAGGGAGAGGGAGAGAATCCTCAAGCAGACTCCCCACTGAGCGCAGAGCCTGACAGGGAGCTTGACCTCAGGACCCTGAGAGCATGACCTGAGCTAAAGTCAAGAGTCAGCCACTTAACCAACTGAGCCACTCAGGAGCCCCTACGGCAATTTTAAAATGAAGACCAGTTCTCCATAAAGGCCATCAACAGATTCTACATCACTAGGTCTCAGTACTGCAAAATTCCTCCTGGACCTTGCCAGGCCCCAGTCAGCGTTCCCACATAATACAGGTCTGACCTGTGTTATGG
This sequence comes from Nyctereutes procyonoides, assembly GCF_905146905.1. Taxonomy (NCBI): domain Eukaryota; kingdom Metazoa; phylum Chordata; class Mammalia; order Carnivora; family Canidae; genus Nyctereutes; species Nyctereutes procyonoides. The sequence goes on along the minus strand of NW_026574799.1, from coordinate 1,849 downwards.
CCAGGTCTACGGAGTCACATAGCTCTGTGGCCAGGAATACCTGGAACACAGGGGTCCTTTCTGCTCTGCCCTCCACTGAAAACTGGCAGCCTCCTAAGCAAATCGAGAAATGGCTTGGAAGGGATGCCTGGGTGGCTCAGTGGTTTGGTGCCTGTCTTTGGCCCAGGGTATTATCCTGGAGTTCCAGGATCAAGTCCCATATTGGGCTCCCTGCAGGGAGCCTGCTTCTCCCTCTGCCTGTGTCTCTGCCCCCGCCCATGAGAGATTCATTATCTCTCATGAATAAATAAATAAAATTAAAAAAAAGAGAAATGGCTTGGAAAAATATTCTGAAATATGATAAACATTATTTCCAAAATCCAAATAAAGTTCCAAACACTGAATGTCTTTCTTAGTGGCAGGAATGCTAAGGGTAACATCATGTCTTCTGCCAGGGACTCTCTGTGGCCCGCAAGACTCCCCAGCCTCTACTTCATCTACAACCTCACCCTAGCTAACCACAAGGGAAAGCCAAAGCCCAGGTAACCATGATGCTACTGTCTGCCAAGGGTCATCCCCCCATGGGTACAACCATGAATCCGATCCCCCTCACGCTCAGCCAGGGGAGTAACCCAACTCTCAAAATCCATCTGAGGGTGTGCTGGCTAAAGCCTTTCCTGCTTCTTCTGCAGCCTGAAAAAGCAAGGCCTGAAGCAAAGGCAGCTGTGGTCCTCCTCTATTAGCAATTACCATCATGAGGGAGCAGTAAAGGGCAAGGGAAAGAAGAAAGCCAATAGGACTACTGAGCTGACCACGGCTATGTGCAAGGAAGTTCTCCATCTGGTAGATGTCTTCTGAAGCGTCTAAAGCCTATCTTGAGCCAATCCATATGGAGACAAAAAGAGCAACACATCCCTGGTTCCCACCTCTCACTGGGGGAAAATGGTTTACCCCATGGGCTTTTAGCACCTGCTACCATTTCCAGAGCCATTCAGGACCCCACAGTATTTAAACCCTTGATGTCAACAGGAAAGCCACGGAGAGTGAGAGGCACACATGTGTGCACTGTAGGTTTGCACCAGGGTGATGCCGCCTGGGGCCCCCCCAGTACTGGCAGCTGCACCCATAACTAGAACAAGAGGGGCAAACCCCGAGCTGTTAGACACAGGAAAAAGCCAGTGAACATGGGGAAAACAGGATAACGGAGGAACACAAGGAAGCACCTAGGTGGAGGGAGGTGACTTAGAGGGGAAGAAATTTTAAGGAAATACAAGATTAACAAAGGATACATAATGGCATTAGGTATGCACGGGGCAGAGTAATCTATTAAGAATTGGGTAAGAATAAATAAAATTTTAAAAAAGAAAAAAAAGGGGGGGATGCCTAGGTGGCTCAGTGGTTGAGCGCCTGCCTTAGGCTCAGGTTATGATCCCAGAGTCCCAGGATCGAGTCCCACATCAGGCTCCCTGCATGGAGCCTGCTTCTCCCTCTGCCTGTGTCACTGCCTCTCTCTCTCTCTCTCTGGGTCTCCCATGAATAAATAAATAAAATCTTTAAAAAAATACCAAAGAATTGGGAAGAATGGTTAGTGTAAGCATTAAACGCATTTCAGCTTTGGAGCACCGGACGTGGGGAGAATGATGCCAGGAAATCAATAGGACAGGAATCAAAAGAATGCAATACAGCAAGGAGGATCTGGTTAAAGTTAGAGGCTCTTTAGCACTGCTTCTTGACTCTGTGGCATCGGGCCCTCGGAAGAGAAGTCGGACGGTGGTAGCCGCGGCAGTTAGCTTTGCCTGCTGCCACAGCGTGTACCATGCAAGGCCCCAGAGAGCACACAGCTCGCAGAGCACGCACCTTTCACCCTGGT
>NW_026574798.1:0-8733 GCF_905146905.1 Nyctereutes procyonoides | reverse complement strand
TCTACTTATAATGGCACCAAAAAGAATAAAATATCTAGGAATAAATTTAACCAAGGAGTTAAAAGATCTGTATTCTGAAAACTGTAAGACACTGATGAAATTGAAGACACAAATGAATGGAAAGGTACTGCGCTTATGAATTAGAAAAATTAATATTGTTAAAATGTCCATAATATCCACAGCAGTCTACAGACTCAAGGCAATCTTTATGAAAATACCAATAGTATATTTCACATAACTATAACAAATAACCCTAAAATTTGTAAGGAACCCAAAAGACCTCAGATAGTCAAAGCAATCCTGAGAAAGAACAAAGCTGGAGATATCGCAATCAACGTTTCAAGATATACTACAAAATGGTATGGTACTGGCACAAAAATAGACATATAGGTCAATAGAATAAAATAGAGAGCCCAGAAATAAACCCACAATTATATGGTCAATTAATCTCTAACAAGGGAGGCAACAATATGCAATGAGGAAAAGACAGTTTCTTCAATAGTGTTGGGAAAACTGAACAACTACATGCAAAAGAATGAAACTGGACTACTTTCTCACACCATACACAAAAATAAATTCAAAGTGGATTAAAGACTTAAATGTTGACCTGAAACCATAAAGCTCCTAGAAGAAAACAGCAGTAAGCTCTTTGACATTGGTCTTCACAATATGTTTTTGGATGTCTCCTCAGGAAAAGATAATAAAAGCAAAAACATACAAAGGGGACTACATCCAACTAAAATGCTTTTGGACAACAAAGGAAACATCAACACAATGAAAAGGTAACATACTGAATGGGAGAAAATATTTGCAAATCATATATCTGAAAAGAGGCTAAAATCCAAAATATTTAAAGAATGTATACAACTCAATAGCAAAAACAAAAACAAAACAAAAACAAAACAATTCAATTTAAAAATGGGCAGAAGATCTTAATATTCTTCCAAAGAGACATATAGATGGCCAACAGGCACATGAAAAGGTGCTCAACATCATTAAGTATCAGAGGAATGCAAACCAAAACCACCACAATAAGTTATCACTTCATGTATGTTAGAGTGACTATTATTTACAAAGATATAAGTATTGGCAAGGATATGGAGAAAAGGGAACCCTCATGTACTGTTGGTGGGAAGGTAAACTGGTACAATCATTGTGGGAAACAGCATGGAGTTTCCTCAAAAAGCTAAAAATGGAACTACCATACAATCTAGAATTCTACTTCTAGGCATTTATCCAAAGAAAATGAAAACACTAATTTAAAAAGACACATGCATTCCTATGTTCATCACATTACTTATAATAGCCAAGATATGGAAGCAACTTCAATGTCCATCAATAGATGAATGGATAAAAAATATGTGTGTGGGTATGTGTGTGTGTGGTGTGTGTGCAATGAAATGTCACTCTGCCATTGCAAAGAATGAAATCTTGCCATTTGTAATAACATGGATGGACCTAGAGGGTATTATGCAAAATGAGTAGGTCAAAGAAAGACAAATACTAGATGATCTCACTTGCATGTGGAATCAAAAAACAGAAACAGACTCATTAATGTGAAAAATAAACTGATGGTTGCCACAGGGGAGGCAGATGGAAAAATGAGTGAAATAGGCAAAAGGGATTGAGAGGTACAATCTTCCAGTTATAAAATAAATAGGACACAAGGTAAAGTACAGCATAGTAATTATAATCAAATATATTCTAACAATTTGTATGGTGACAGATGGTTAACAAGCCTTATTGTACTGATTGTTTCATAATGTATTTAGTGAGTCACGATGATCATCACTATGTTGTACACCTGAATCTAATACAATATTGTATATCAACTATTCTTCAGTTTAAAAAAATAAAGGTAAGAACAAGACATTCCAGAAATGCAGGAGTACATACCTATTCTCCTTTCTCATATAATTTTCTCAAGAAATTTCTTCTAAATATTTTCCAGAAAAACAAGGAACAATGCAAGATAAACAAAGCTTTCTATCTAGAAAACGGTGAATCTAATCCAGAATGTTCCAGGATAAATGTCATGCTACTGGTCCAAAGAGAATGTCAAAAAAGCTGAATAAGAAGCACATACGTTCTAAACTGGGTGAGGGGTAGGGTGAGGTGACTCAATAAAATGAGAGATTTAAAAATAGTGACAAAGTGATAAAATAACAGTGCAAGAGTAATATCAGTGAAAATGGCATAGTAAAAACATTTGAAAAACTTTCTCCATAAAAGCAATGAAAATACCAGTAAAACTTCCCAGCATCAACTGTTTTAGAACTCTGGAAATTAACCAAAAGCTTGCAGTAATTCAGCGAGCACTTGCTCAAGATAAATAACCAAATCTCAGTAAATACAGTGAATTTTGTAGCATTTTAATCTGCCTCTTCCCATCCCTCACTCTCCAGCTCTGTAGTAACTTTGAAAACCAGCAACCTATGATCATGGTAAAAACCAGCAGCCTGGAAGCCAAGAATTGTCATTGTTTTACCTATCTGGTCATTCTTTGTTAAGACCTCACTCATAAAATTCTTTATTTGACCTCAGAGCACACTCAGTGTGATGATTAGAGGCCCATGCAAAAGAATGAAGTTGAATATGCATCTCACACCCTATGTAAAAATTAATAAAAATGAATCAAAGGCCTAAAAGTAAGAGATAAAACTGTAAAATCTTTAGAAAAAAATGTATAATTTCTGTGACCATGGAATAGACAATGGTCCCATAGATATGACACTAAAATCACAAGTGACAATGGAAAAAATGGATAAATTGGATGTCATTAAAATTAGGCAATTTTGTTCTTCAAAAGACACTATCCGGAAAGCAAAAAGACAATGCACAAAAGAGAAAATCACGTAAGAGTCTAATATCCAGAATATATTTTTTCTAGAATGTTTTTTTAAAAAGCTCTTAAAATTCATCATTAAGACAACCCATTAAAAAATGGACAAAGAGGGCAGCCCTGGTGGCTCAGTGGTTTAGCGCCGCCTTCAGCCCGGGGCCTGATCCTGGAGACCCCGGATCGAGTCCCACATCGGGCTCCCTGTGTAGAGTCTGCTTCTCCCTCTGCCTGAGTCTCTGCCTCTGTGTGTGTGTGTGTGTGTGTGTGTGTGTGTGTGTGTCTCATGAATAAATAAATAAAATCTTTTTTAAAAAAAATGGACAAAGAATCTAAATAGATATTTCTACAAAGACATAAAAATGTCCAAGTTTAAAAAAATGTTCCATGTCACTAGTCATTACAGAAATTCTAATCAAACCACAATATTGCTTTACACCTAATGGGATGGCTATGAAGAGAGAGGATAACAAGTATTGGTGAGGATGTGAAGAAATTAGAACCATCATACACTGCTGATGGGAATGTAAAATGATGCAACTGTTTTTGGAAAACAGTTACTATTACTCAAAGTTTAAACAGAGTTATTGCATGACTTAGCAATTCCATTCCTGGATATATGCCCAAAAGAAACTAAAACCTACATACACCCCAAAACTTGTACAAATATTTATTGCAGCAATATCCATAACAGCCAAAAAAACAAACCAAATTTCCATAAACTTATGAACATAACAATTAAATATGGTATTCTATCTATACAATGGGATATTCTTTAGCCACAAAAAATTGAATGATCCATGCTACAACATGGATGAACGTGTTACAGCATGGATAAAAGATAATGCTAAGTCAAAGAAACCAAACACAATAGCATATATATTGTATGATTCTATTTATATGAAAAGTTCATAAGTAGACAAATCCAAGACAAAATAGATTACTGGTTGCCAGGATCTGAGGCAGAGAGCAATGTGGGGTGACTGCTAAAGGGATTTCTTTTTGGTCAGATAAAAATATGACAAAGCTCCCTCCCCTAAAAAAAGCTCACATTCTAAATATACAGAAAACTAGGCCACCTGGGTAACTCAATGGTTAAGCTTCTGCCTTCAGCTCAGGTCATATTCCCGGGGTACTGGAATTGAGCCCTGCAGGGAGCCTGCTTCTCCCTCTGCCTATGTCTCTGCCTCTCTCTGTGTGTATCTCGTGAATAAATAAAATCTTTAAAATAAATAAATAAATAAATAGGGATGCCTGGGTGGTTCAGCAGTTTAGCACCTGCCTTTGGCCCAGGGCCTGATCCTGGAGTCCCAGGATGGAGTCTCACCATCTGGCTTCCTGCATGGAGCCTGCTTCTTCCTCTGCCTGTGTCTCTGCCCCTCTCTATGTGTGTCTCTCATGAATAAATAAATAAAATCTTTAAAATAGATAAGCAAACAAACAAACAGAAAACTAAAATGGGAAGTTATGTTAAGCAATTGGTAAAGCAAAGGAATTCCTGATTTCTGTTTTTCGGTTCAGTATATAAGGAGCTTGGAAGTCACTACTCCATTCTAACAAGTAAAAAGCAGAACAATTCAAAAAATCAACCACTCTTCTTAGACCACAAGAGAACTGAGGACTCAAAGCAAACTGCTGCCCCCACAATATTACAGAGATCAACAAATAAAATTCAGAAAATCACAACTTACTGAAGCAGACATTCACAAGCTGAAATCTCTACAAAAACCATTACTGACGTTAGAAAATCAAAACTATAATTGACGAACTGCTGGAAGATCAGAATGGACAAATTTGAGAGTAAAAAATTCCAGGAGGACCCAGTCATAGGGTCATACTTTTGTGAGTTTTTAACTCTAGACATTGACCAGGTTCTTATGGTAAATATATACCAGAATATTCTGTTCTTAACGAGGTCTGGCCTGCACAGAGAACTTCCACCCAAATCAACAAAAGCAGGCCAACATCAAGATATATTGTAATCACAGTAAACATATTGCAAAATATAGTGATAAAGAAAAAAATCTTAAAAGCAACAACACAAAAGTTTCCCTTGTCCTTAACTTACAAGGGAAAACTCATAAGGCCAGCTGGAGATTTCACAACAGAGACTTACCAAGCCAGAAGGAAGTAGCATGCTATATTCAACATGTTGAATGTGAAATATCTGTAGCCAAGAATGCCCTATCCAGCAAGGCTATCATTCAGAATAAAAGAAGAGATAAAGAGTTTCCCAAACAAAAACTAAAGGAGTTTGTGACCACTAAACCAGCCCTACAAGAAATATCAAAGGAAGCTGAGTGCGAAGGAGAAATGAAAAGTGACAAAAACAAGAAAGGATCAAAGAAATTCTCCAGAAACAACAACAAAACAAATAATAAAATGGCAATAAATATGTATCAATAATTACTTAGAATGTAAATGAACCAATCAGAAGACATGGGGTTACAGAATGGATAAAAAAAAAAAGACCATTTATATGCTGCTCACAAGAGACTTATTTTAGACCTAAAACTACCTGCAGACTGAAAGTGAGGGGGTGAAGAGACTTTATCATGCAAATGGATGTCAAAAGAAAGCCAGAGTAGCAACACTTACATCAGACAAACTGAACTTTAAAACAAAGACTATAATAAGAGACAAGGGCATTATGTAATCATGAAAAGACAATCCAACAAGAAGATATAACAATTATAAATAATTATGCACCCAAAGTGGGAGCACCCAAACATATAAAAAAATTAATAACAAATTGAAGGAATTAACTGAAATAACTCAATAATAGTAGGACTTTATGACCCCATTAATACCAATGGGTAGATCATCTAAAAGAAAATAAACAAGAAAACAATGTCTCAGAATGACACATTGGACCAGATGGACTTAATAGATATATTCAGAACATTCCATCCTAACACAGCAGGATACACATTCTTCTCAAGTGCACATGGGACAATTCCAGAATAGATCACATATTAGGTCACAAAACAGGCCTAAACAAATACAAAAAGATCAAAATCATACCATGAATCTTTTCTGACCATAATGCTATGCAACTACAAATCAACCACAAGAAAAAAAATTGAAAAATCACAAATACATGAAGGTTAAACAACATCCCACCAAAGAATGAGAAAAAAAAGAAGAAAGAAAGAAAGAAAGAAAGAAAGAAAGAAAGAAAGAAAGAAGGAAAGAAAAGAAAATGAGTGAGTCAACCAGGAAATCAGAAAAGAAATTTAAAAAATACATGGAAACAAAAATGAAAACACAGTAATCCAAAACCTTTGAGTGCAGCAAAAGTGGTCCAAAGAAGTAAGTATATAGCAATACAGGCCTACCTCAAGAAGCAAGAAAAATCTCAAACACAAAACCTAGCCTTATTCCTAGGAGATAGAAGAATAACAAATGGAGCCAAAAGCCAGGAGAAGGAAGGAAATAATAAAGATTAGAGCAGAAATAAATGATAAATTTAAAAATAATTAGAACATCAATGAAACTAGTAGGTGGTTCCTTGAAAAAATTAATAAAATTGATAAACTTCTAGGCGCACCTGGGTGGCTTGGTGGGTTTAGTGTCTGGCTCCTGATTTTGGCTCAGGTCATGATTTTACAGTTGTGAGATCAAGCTCCATACTGGGCTTCATGCTGGGCATGGAGCCTGCTTAAGATTCTCTCTCTTCTCTCCCTCCACCCCCTGTGCCCCCTCCCTCTTAAAAGTAATAACAGTAAACCTCTAGCTAGCTTACCAAAAAGAAAAGAGAAAGGACCCAAGTAAATAAAATCAGAAAGGAGAGAAGAGAAATAACAACACCCAAAAATAGTAATAAAAGAATATTATGGAACTATATGCCAACCAATTGGACAACCTGGAAGAAATGGATAAATTTATAGACACATACAAACTACCAAAACTGAAACAGGAAGAAATAGAAAACTTGAACAGACTGATAACTAAAAAAGAAACTGAAGCAGTCATCAAAAACTACAAACAAAAGTCCAGGGCCAGATATGGCTTCCCAGGGCAATTCTACCAAGTAGTTAAAAAAAGAGTTAATACCTATTCTTCTCAAACTATTCCAAAAACAAAAATGGAAATAAAATTTCCAAATTCATTCTTTGAGGCCGACATATCATAATACCAAAACCAGATAAAGACTACACTAATAGAATCACTGGCCAATATCCCTCATGAACATGGATGCAAAATTCTCAATCAAAATACTAACAAACCTAATCCAACAATACATTAAAAAATCATTCAGAATGATCAAGTAGGATTTATTCCTGGGTTGCAAGTGTGGTTCAATATTCACTAATCAATCAACATGATACATTACATTAGTATAAGAGATAGGATATGATCCATATGATCATTTCAATAAAGGCACAAAAAGCATTTGACAAAAGTACAACATCCATTCATTATGAAAACCTTCAACAAAGTAGGTTTATAGGAATATACTTCAACATAATAAAGGCCATATATGAAAAACTTACAGCTAACATCATTCTCAATAGGGAAAAACTATTATCTATCACTATAATCTATCACAAAACCACTACTATCACAAGACAGGGATGTCCATTCTCACCACTGTTATTCAATATCGTACTGGAAATCCTAGCTTCAGGAATCAGACAACACAAAGAAATAAAAGGCATCCAAATCAGCAAGGAAGAAATCAAACTTTCATTATTTGCAGACAATATGATACTCTATGTAGAAAACCCAAAAGACGCCACCAAAAACTACTAGAACTGATACATGAATCCAGCAAAGCTCCAGGATACAAAATCAGTGTATAGAAATCGACTGCATTTCTCTACACTGATAATGAAGCAGGAGGAAGAAAATTAAGGAATCAGTCCCATTTATAATTACACTAAAACCCATAAGATATCTAGGAATAAACCTAACCAAAGAGGTAGAAGATCTGTACTCTAAAAAATATACAACACTTAATGAAAGACATTGAGGAGGACACAAAGAAATGGAAAAATATTCCATGCTCATGGATCTGAAAAACAAATATTGTTAAAATGTTCATACTACCTAAAGCAATCTACACATCTAATGCCATCCCTATTAAAACACCAGTAGCATTTTTCACAGAGCTAGAACAAGTAGCCTTAAAGTTTGTATGGAACCACAATGACCCTGAATAGCCAAAGGAATCTTGAAAAAGCGAACCAAAAGTGGAAGCATCTTAATTCCAGACTTTAAGTTGTATTACAAAGCTGTAGCCATCAAGACAATAAGGTCCTGGGGCAAAAACAGACACCTAGATCAAGGAACAGAACAGAAAACTCAGAAATGAATCCACAGTGATACAGTCAATTAATCTTCAATAAAGCGGGAATGAATATCCAACAGAAAAAAAAGATAGTCTCTTCAACAAGTGATGTTGGGAAAACTGAACAGCAACATGCAAAAGAATGAAACTGGACCACTCTCTTACACCATGCACAAAAAGAAATTCAAAATAGATGAAAGACCTAGATGTAAGACAGGAAACCATAAAAATCCTAGAGAACACAGGTAGTAACTAACCTCTTTGAGATCAAGTGTAGCTACTTCCTTTAGATAAGTCTCTCCTGAGGCAACAGAAACAAAGGTGAAAATAAACTATTGAGACTTCATCAAAATAAAAAGCTTCTGCACAAGAAAGGAAACAATCAACAAAATTAGGAGGCAATCTATGGGATGACGGAAGATATTTGGAAATGACATATCTGATAGATAAATGGTTAGTATCCAACATCTATAAAGAACTTATCAAACTCAACATTCAAAAAACAAATAATTCAGTTAAGAAATGGTCAGAAGACATGAATAGACATTTTTCCAAAGAAGGCATACAGATGCCCAACAAACACATGAAAAGATGCTCAACA
>NW_026574797.1:0-8696 GCF_905146905.1 Nyctereutes procyonoides | reverse complement strand
AAAAATATGATGCTGAAGAAACCTCCCCCCTTGTAAGTAGGGCCAGCCCTAACCCAGAGGCAGCCCATCCAGTCTTCTTCCTGAAATTTTAGCAACTAAAAGCATTCTGTTTACAATAAGAAAACCATTTCCCCCCCAACACCCTGATTGGAATGTCCCTGAATAGGTTCATGTTGACCCTCCCCGAAATCAACCTGGATGCCAGGTGACTCCCGCGGTTCTTTTGTCTTTAGGCAGTTTCTTTCCTTTTGCCTTTTAAAAGATCCCTGTAATTGCTAATCGGGGCTCTTTTCCTCCTCGGAGGCGGAGAGCCCGTTTGCGCAAACGTTCAATAAACCCTCTTGCTGATTGCATCTGCCTGTCTGGGATCTGAGTCTCTGGGGCGTCCACCGGGCCACGTTGGCACCCGTGAGCCAGGGTCCAACATTTGGGGGCTCGTCCGGGATCTGAGACGCCCCAGACTCAATCCTAAGACCGGTAGGAGGTAAGACCGAGCTCGCTAAATGTCATATCTGTCTCGTCCGTTTGTCTGACTGGCCGGGTCTGTTTTGTGCCGGGTCTGTATTGTGCCTGCAGGACGCTGTACTCTGTATTCTGTATTTGGACCAGCGGGGGAGGCAGACGTGCCCGAGACCCCTGGTCCCCCTCCGGAGTCGGACTCCGGAGTGGTCTGGAAGAGGAACGGAGCCCCGGCACTCCCTCCTCTTCGGGGAGGGTCGTGGTTCGCGACCGCTCCCATCTGAATCTGCCGCGCCAGTCCTGTCGTTCGTGTGCGTCTGTTCGTTCCGTGTTTTTCTTCCTTTCCTGTCCTCCTCCTCACCGCTCACCCCTTCTCTACACCCATGGGGCAGACTGTAACCACCCCTTTAAGCCTCACTCTAGATCACTGGAAAGAAGTCGCCGGCCGGGCACACAATCTCTCGGTCGAAGTCAGAAGACGAAGATGGGTCACCTTCTGCTCCTCAGAGTGGCCGGCTTTCAACGTCGGGTGGCCCAGGAACGGAGCTTTTAATATTGACATTATCTTGCAGGTGAAGGCCCTGGTCTTCCAGCCAGGACCCAATGGGCACCTCGATCAGGTGCCGTACATCATAGTATGGGAGGATCTCGCTAAGAATCCCCACCCCCCCCGGATAAAATGCTTTATCCCTTCTCAAGGGGGACTGAGCCCGAGACCCTCAGTCCCTCCCTGCCACACTCCCCCAATTCCCCGCCCCTCCTCTCCATCCACCCTTTGCCCTCTAAAATTTCCTGAATCAAAACCTAAGGAGCCACCTGTGCTCCCAGGGGACCAGGACAGTCTCCTTCTCTTGGACTCCTCCCCTCCCCCTTATGCCCAACCCCCAACGCCCCGCTCGGAGGCCCCTACCTCTCCCTCCGCTCCCTCAGCTCGGTCCCCCGACTCTACGGGGGCAGAGGGGCAACCCCTCGCTTCACCCCCGCTCGCCAGTCGCCTCCGCTTTCGGCGAGAGCGCGGGGGAGAGTCGGAAGAGTCTGGACCTCCCAGGCATTTCCCCTCCGGTCAGTAGGCGGCCAGAGGCAATATAGGCCGTTCTCTGCCTCGGACCTTTACAACTGGAAAACTCATAACCCCTCCTTCTCCCAAGACCCCCAGGCGCTAACCGGATTAATTGAGTCAATTCTGTTGACCCACCAGCCGACCGGGATGACCGCCAACAGCTCCTGCAGACTCCCCTCACCACGGAGGAGAGACAGCGCGTCTACCTCGAAGCTCGCAAAAACGTCCCGGGGCCGGATGGGAGGCCGACCCGGCTGCCTAAGGAAATTGAGGATGTTTTCCCCTTGGTTCGCCCGACCTGGGACTACGACACTGTTGCTGGTAGGGAGCGGCTCCGTCTCTATCGCCAGGTACTCCTAGCGGGTCTCAAAGGGGCAGGGCGTCGCCCCACCAATTTGGCAAAGGTACGTGCTATAGTGCAGGGAAAAGAGGAGACGCCGGCAGGTTTTCTGCAGAGGTTAATACAAGGCTATACTGGCCACCGTAGTACAGGGCTCAGGGCAGAGTAAGTCAGGACAGAGTAGGGACCTGGGAGACAAAAGAGGACCACGGGTTGAACGAGACCAGTGTGCCTACTGCAAGGAAAAAGGACATTGGGTTAAAGATTGCCCAAGGAAGGGCCAAACGCAGGGACCTAAAAAGAAGCCCATTCCTGTTTTGTCCCTAGAAGATTAAGATTAGGGGTGTCAGGGCCAGGAACCACGCCCTGAGCCTCGGATAACCCTTAAAGTGGGGGGACAGCCGGTGACCTTCCTGGTCGATCCGGGAGCTCAACATTCAGTTTTAACTGAGGCAAAAGGACCCTTGAGCTCTAAAACGTCTTGGGTTCAGGGGGCAACTGGAGGCAAGTTATATCGATGGACAACCGAACGGAAGGTCCACCTGAGCACTGGGCAAGTAACGCATTCCTTCTTACTGGTCCCAGACGGCCCTTACCCGCTCCTAGGCAGAGACCTTCTTTCAAAAGTAGGGGCCCAGGAGGGGCAAGATGGCGGAGGAGTAGGGTCCCCAAATCACCTGTCCCCACCAAATTACCTAGATAACCTTCAAACCATCCTGAAAATCTACGAATTCGGCCTGAGATTTAAAGAGAGACCAGCTGGAATGCTACAGTGAGAAGAGTTCGAGCTTCTATCAAGGTAGGAAGACGGGGAAAAAGAAATAAAGGAACAAAAGGCCTCCGAGGGGGAGGGGCCCCGCGAGGAGCCGGGCTGAGGCCGGGGCGAGTGTCCCCAGGACAGGAGAGCCCCGTCCCGGAGGAGCAGGAGCTGCACCAACCTTCCCGGGCGGGCGGAAAGGGGCTCGCAGGGAGTTGGAGCAGGACCCAGGAGGGCGGGGATGCCCTCGGGCTCCCGGGGACACTAACAGACACCTGCGCCCCGGGAGAGTGCGCCGAGCTCCCTAAGGGCTGCAGCGCGCACGGCGGGGCCGGAGCAGCTCGGAGGGGCTCGGGCGGCGGCTCCGCGGAGGGGGCTGCGGGGCGGGAGCGCGAATCCACCAGCGCAGGCCCCGGAGCACAGGGCGCCGGGACACAGCCCAGGATCCGGCCTCCCCCGGGACAGGCAGAGGCCGGGAGGGCCCAGGACAGCGAGGACGCTCCTGCCCCGAGCTGAGCAGATCAGCGGCCCCGCCCCGGAGCCTCCAGGCCCTGCGGACGGAGAACCGAGAGCCCCGAGCCCCGTAGTTCCTGCGGGGGCTGAATCCAGGCTTCCAGAGTTGCCATAGCAACTGCGGCTGATCCTCCTGGGGCCTGACCGGGTAAACAACCCCCGCTGAGCCCGGCAGCAGGCAGGGGCAGAGCAGCTCCCCCAAGTGCTAACACCTGAAAATCAGCACAGCAGGCCCCTCCCCCAGAAGACCAGCTGGACGGACCAGTTCCAGGGGAAGTCAAGGGACTTAAACTCTACAGAAATACTCCCCCGTGTTTTTTTTTTCTTTTTCTTCTTTTCTTTTTTCTTTTCTTTTTGATTTCTGATTGCTTCCCCCACCCCCTTTTTTTTTCACCTTTCTTTCTTTTTCTTTCCCTTTTTCTTCTCTTCTTTCCTTTTTCTTTTCTTTTTCTTTTTTCTTTTTCTCTTTTCTTTCCTTCTCTCTCTTTCTCTCATTTTCCCAATACAACTTGTTTTTGGCCACTCCGCACTGAGCAAAATGACTAGAAGGAAAACCTCACCTCAAAAGAAAGAATCAGAAACAGCCCTCTCTCCCACAGAGCTACAAAATCTGGATTACAATTCAATGTCAGAAAGCCAATTCAGAAGCACTATTATACAGCTACTGGTGGCTCTAGAAAAAAGCATTAAGGACTCACGAGACTTCATGACTGCAGAATTTAGATCCAATCAGGCAGAAATTAAAAATCAACTGAATGAGATGCAATCCAAACTAGAAGTCCTAACGACGAGGGTTAACGAGGTGGAAGAACGAGTGAGTGACATAGAAGACAAGTTAATGGCAAAGAGGGAAACTGAGGAAAAAAGAGATAAACAATTAAAGAACCATGAAGACAGATTAAGGCAAATAAATGACACTCTAAGGAAGAAAAATCTACGTTTAATTGGGGTTCCCGAGGGCGCCGAAAGGGACAGAGGGCCAGAATATGTATTTGAACAAATCCTAGCTGAAAACTTTCCCAATCTGGGAAGGGAAACAGGCATTCAGATCCAGGAAATAGAGAGATCCCCCCCTAAAATCAATAAAAACCGTTCAACACCTCGACATCTAATAGTGAAGCTTGCAAATTCCAAAGATAAAGAGAAGATCCTTAAAGCAGCAAGAGACAAGAAGTCCCTGACTTTCATGGGGAGGAATATTAGGGTAACAGCAGACCTCTCCACAGAGACCTGGCAGGCCAGAAAGGGCTGGCAGGATATATTCAGGGTCCTAAATGAGAAGAACATGCAACCAAGAATACTTTATCCAGCAAGGCTCTCATTCAAAATGGAAGGAGAGATAAAGAGCTTCCAAGACAGGCAGGAACTGAAAGAATATGTGACCTCCAAACCAGCTCTGCAAGAAATTTTAAGGGGGACTCTTAAAATTCCCCTTTAAGAAGAAGTTCAGTGGAACAATCCACAAAAACAAGGACTAAATAGATATCATGATGACACTAAACTCATATCTGTCAATAGTAACTCTGAACGTGAACGGGCTTAATGACCCCATCAAAAGGCGCAGGGTTTCAGACTGGATAAAAAAGCAGGACCCATCTATTTGCTGTCTACAAGAGACTCATTTTAGACAGAAGGACACCTACAACCTGAAAATAAAAGGTTGGAGAACCATTTACCATTCAAATGGTTCTCAAAAGAAAGCAGGGGTAGCCATCCTTATATCAGATAAACTAAAATTCACTCCGAAGACAGTAGTGAGAGACGAAGAGGGACACTATATCATACTTAAAGGATCTATCCAACAAGAGGACTTAACAATCCTCAATATATATGCCCCGAATGTGGGAGCTGCCAAATACTTAAACGAATTATTAACCAAAGTAAAGAAATACTTAGATAATAATACACTTATACTTGGTGACTTCAATCTAGCTCTCTCTACCCTTGATAGGTCTTCTAAACACAACATCTCCAAAGAAACGAGAGCTTTAAATGATACACTGGACCAGATAGATTTCACAGATATCTACAGAACTTTACATCCAAACTCAACTGAATACACATTCTTCTCAAGTGCACATGGAACTTTTTCCAGAATAGACCACATACTGGGTCACAAATCGGGTCTGAACCGATACCAAAAGATTGGGATCGTCCCCTGCATATTCTCAGACCATAACGCCTTGAAATTAGAACTCAATCACAAGAAGAAGTTTGGAAGGACCTCAAACACGTGGAGGTTAAGGACCATCCTGCTAAAAGATAAAAGGGTCAACCAGGAAATTAAGGAAGAATTAAAAAGATTCATGGAAACTAATGAGAATGAAGATACAACTGTTCAAAATCTTTGGGATGCAGCAAAAGCAGTCCTGAGGGGGAAATACATCGCAATACAAGCATCCATTCAAAAACTGGAAAGAACTCAAATACAAAAGCTAACCTTACACATAAAGGAGCTAGAGAAGAAGCAGCAAATCGACCCGACGCCCAGCAGAAGAAGAGAGTTAATTAAAATTCGAGCAGAACTCAACGAAATTGAGACCAGAAGAACTGTGGAACAGATCAATAGAACCAGAAGTTGGTTCTTTGAAAGAATTAATAAGATAGATAAACCATTAGCCAACCTTATTAAAAAGAAGAGAGAGAAGACTCAAATTAATAAAATCATGAATGAGAAAGGAGAGATCACTACCAACACCAAGGAAATACAAACGATTTTAAAAACATATTATGAACAGCTCTACGCCAATAAATTAGGCAATCTAGAAGAAATGGACGCATTCCTGGAAAGCCACAAACTACCAAAACTGGAGCAGGAAGAAATAGAAAACCTGAACAGGCCAATAACCAGGGAGGAAATTGAAGCAGTCATCAAAAACCTCCCAAGACACAAGAGTCCAGGGCCAGATGGCTTCCCAGGGGAATTCTATCAAACGTTTAAAGAAGAAATCATACCTATTCTACTAAAGCTGTTTGGAAAGATAGAAAGAGATGGAGTACTTCCAAACTCATTCTATGAGGCCAGCATCACCTTAATTCCAAAACCAGACAAAGACCCCACCAAAAAGGAGAATTACAGACCAATATCCCTGATGAACATGGATGCAAAAATTCTCAACAAGATACTAGCCAATAGGATCCAACAACACATTAAGAAAATTATTCACCATGACCAAGTAGGATTTATCCCCGGGATGCAAGGCTGGTTCAACACTCGTAAAACAATCAATGTGATTCATCATATCAGCAAGAGAAAAACCAAGAACCATATGATCCTCTCATTAGATGCAGAGAAAGCATTTGACAAAATACAGCATCCATTCCTGATCAAAACTCTTCAGAGTGTAGGGATAGAGGGAACTTTCCTCGACATCTTAAAAGCCATCTACGAAAAGCCCACAGCAAATATCATTCTCAATGGGGAAGCACTGGGAGCCTTTCCCCTAAGATCAGGAACCAGACAGGGATGTCCACTCTCACCACTGCTATTCAACATAGTATTGGAAGTCCTAGCCTCAGCAATCAGACAACAAAAAGACATTAAAGGCATTCAAATTGGCAAAGAAGAAGTCAAACTCTCCCTCTTCGCCGATGACATGATACTCTACATAGAAAACCCAAAAGCCTCCACCCCAAGATTGCTAGAACTCATACAGCAATTTGGTAGCGTGGCAGGATACAAAATCAATGCCCAGAAATCAATGGCATTCCTATACACTAACAATGAGACTGAAGAAAGAGAAATTAAGGAGTCAATCCCATTTACAATTGCACCCAAAAGCATAAGATACCTAGGAATAAACCTAACCAAAGAGGTAAAGGATCTATACCCTAAAAACTATAGAACACTTCTGAAAGAAATTGAGGAAGACACAAAGAGATGGAAAAATATTCCATGCTCATGGATTGGCAGAATTAATATTGTGAAAATGTCAATGCTACCCAGGGCAATTTACACGTTCAATGCAATCCCTATCAAAATACCATGGACTTTCTTCAGAGACTTAGAACAAATTATTTTAAGATTTGTGTGGAATCAGAAAAGACCCCGAATAGCCAGGGGAATTTTAAAAAAGAAAACCATAGCTGGGGGCATCACAATGCCAGATTTCAGGTTGTACTACAAAGCTGTGTTCATCAAGACAGTGTGGTACTGGCACAAAAACAGACACATAGACCAATGGAACAGAATAGAGAATCCAGAAATGGACCCTGAACTTTATGGTCAACTAATATTCGACAAAGGAGGAAAGACGATCCACTGGAAGAAAGACAGTCTCTTCAATAAATGGTGCTGGGAAAATTGGTCATCCACATGCAGAAGAATGAAACTAGACCACTCTCTTGCACCATACACAAAGATAAACTCAAAATGGATGAAAGATTTAAATGTGAGACAAGACTCCATCAAAATCCTAGAGGAGAACACAGGCAACACCCTTTTTGAACTTGGCCACAGTAACTTCTTGCAAGATACATCCACGAAAACAAAAGAAACAAAAGCAAAAATGAACTATTGGGACTTCATCAAGATAAGAAGCTTTTGCACAGCAAAGGATACAGTCAACAAAACTCAAAGACAACCTACAGAATGGGAGAAGATATTTGCAAATAACATATCAGATAAAGGGCTAGTTTCCAAAATCTATAAAGAACTTATTAAACTCAACACCAAAGAAACAAACAATCCAATCATGAAATGGGCAAAAGACATGAAGAGAAATCTCACAGAGGAAGACATAGACATGGCCAACATGCACATGAGAAAATGCTCTGCATCACTTGCCATCAGGGAAATACAAATCAAAACCACAATGAGATACCACCTCACACCAGTGAGAATGGGGAAAATTAATAAGGCAGGAAACAACAAATGTTGGAGAGGATGCGGAGAAAAGGGAACCCTCTTACACTGTTGGTGGGAATGTGAACTGGTGCAGCCACTCTGGAAAACTGTGTGGAGGTTCCTCAAAGAATTAAAAATAGACCTGCCCTACGACCCAGCAATTGCACTGTTAGGGATTTACCCCGAAGATTCAGATGCAATGAAACGCCGGGGCACCTGCACCCCGATGTTTCTAGCAGCCATGTCCACAATAGCCAAACTGTGGAAGGAGCCTCGGTGCCCATCGAAAGATGAATGGATAAAGAAGATGTGGTTTATGTATACAATGGAATATTACTCAGCCATTAGAAACAACAAATACCCACCATTTGCTTCAACGTGGATGGAGCTGGAGGGTATTATGCTGAGTGAAGTAAGTCAATCGGAGAAGGACAAACAGTGTATGTTCTCACTCATTTGGGGAATATGAATAATAGTGAAGGGGAATATAAGGGAAGGGAGAGGAAATGTGTGGGAGATATCAGAAAGGGACACAGAACATAAAGACTTCTAACTCTGGGAAATGAACTAGGGGTGGTGGAAGGGGAGGGGGCGGGGGGTGGGGGTGAATGGGTGACGGGCATGGAGGGGGACACTTGACGGGATGAGCACTGGGTGTTATTCTGTATGTTGGTAAATTGAACACCAATAAAAATTAATTTATTAAAAAAAAAAAAAAAAA